>NW_021938895.1:12141107-12342321 GCF_001715985.3 Manacus vitellinus | reverse complement strand
TCTCCCGGTGCCGAGGAACCCCGATCCGGGCGGTTCCGTCCGTCTTCGTCCTACGTGGGGGGGAACTTGAACTCTGCAGCCTCCCCCCCAGAGCCCCTTCCTTCGCAGCGACACCTGAACCACCTCGGCCTCGCCAGCTGCCGAGGGGTGCTCGGGCTTTCCCTGTGTGTCCTTTCCCGGCGTGTGTCTGCCTGCCTCCCGGCACAGGTGGGATTTAATCCGCTTCCCAGTTCCCGCACACACAGAAATGCAAACGTATTCCCCCCGGGCACACGGTTTAAGGCAGCCTTCCCTGCGGATCCGATCCCCCAGGGCCGTGCCCGCCCCTCGGTGCGCGGGATCCCGGGCTCACTGTTCCCTGCCTCCTCCGGGACAGCCGGGCTGCGGGTGCCTGGCGTGAGCCGCTTTTGTTTCGCCAAGAGCCGGTTGTTTTCTGTCTTTAAAGATACTCGGAACGTGCCGTTGAACCTGATGGCGAGAGCCCACCTTCTTCCCGCCCGCGGAGGGTAGCTGCGAGCGCTCGAGAGAGGGAGACTATTTTCCCTCCTGTTTCAAATCAGAGGGAAATCTGGGACAGGTCTGAACACAGTGAGAGCACATTCCACATCCCAGTCATACACGCACAATGAAATGAGAAGCGTCTGTGTATCTTGACTCCTCTAGCAGCTTCTCTGAAGTAACTTGTGGGAGGGGGGGAATCTTACTTGTGCTGCAGATTAATTTGCTCCATCTACCTGTTACATCAGTTCTTACAGTGTATGTTTAGTTGATTTGTTTTGCAATAAGCATATATTTTAAAAAGAGCCTCTTCAGCAAAAAGAATCTTGTCAGTAGTTGATGTCCCCTCTTACAAAAGAACTACCACTAGCAATGGATTATTAATGTGTTTCAAGTGAACAAAACCCAGGTTAGGTCTTTAAACACCCTTTTCAGGATTTTCCTGTTTTGCCAGTTCCCAAAACCACTAAAGCAAGGAATTGAATTCAAAATAATCTTGTTCCTGAGGTAATTTTCTGCCCTGCAAGCTTGCACTTAAATGCCTGGATTTAATTATGCATTATTAACCCGATACTCTTAAGATCAACAGTTCTGTAACAGACAACTTCTTCTTGAATATTTATAGTAATGAATTATTTTAATTGAAAGGTAGAGTGGCTTAATAATTGATTAACACAAAATCGAAGTTGGTATAAGCATTGGGGTCAAAAGCAGTTTTGCTAGATTGAGAGATTTTTATTACAGTTCTCAAAAAAATTGGTCTTTCTCTAAGTTCCAATTTCTGAAGCTGTATGGTTGCAAAAATGTAATATAATTTCTCAGAAAAAAACATGCAAAAAAGTTCTTTTTCATGTCTGATTATACAAAATTTATATGTGATGGCATGAAATTTGTAACATATCTTAAGGTTTTTTAAAGATTCAACTTACTATGTTGTGTCTTGAAAACATTTTTTTTTTCCATTAGGGGAACGATATGCATTTAAATATTTGAATTTAATGGATTGGTATTTGGTTTTTAATGGAACTCAGTATGTTAAATCTTTCTTTGTATCTCTACATATTTCTTTTATTAGATGCTATCTGCTAGCTTAGGTACAAAAATTATATTTTATAATAATGATGATAAAGAACGGGGCTAGTGTCTTACAGATCTAAGTAAAGTTTACAAGGCAGGAGATGAGAGATTGCACTGGCAGTAGTTGTTAAAAGTATTGATCTATCTGGCACCTTTGGCAAAATATCAGCAATTGCTGCCTGTTTGTGCTGCTGTCCTAAAGCGTGTGTTGAAATGACTACTGAATCCTTTTCTTTGTGATTTATCAAGAGCAACAAAGACATTTTCATGGTTTCAGAATGTTGAAATCTTTTTTCAGACTTAGAATTCTTTGGTTTGGAAATACTGAGGTCCTTTAGCATTTCGTGCCTGGTTTTTCAGGTTAAATCTGATCCTTGGATAAAAAGCCATCTATAAATTGTGTAATAGAGAAGTCAGGGCTCAGCACTTTTTTTTCTGAAAGGCTGGGCTCGAAGCAGATCGTCAGCTTGTTATGAACTAAGACTTAGTAAAGAATGCATGTAAAAATGTACAGGGAATACCAAGGACCTGTGCATTTCCAGTGGCACAGGTCCTGTGAAGCACTGGTTTCCAGTTCACGCTGCTCTCTTGAAGCAGACAGCACTCTCCTGGAAACGAGGAGGTCTGGCTGTGTATGATTGAGGGAATGTGTTACTTAAAGCAGTTAATAGGTAAGTTGAAACCGGCTGGCTGCTGACTTTGTGTATGCATTGATTTTAACAAGCAACTGTAAGAGCTGGTTTATTAACAAGACAGTTAAGGTTTCCTTTCCCAGAATATTGTATACATTTATTAAATCAATAAATTAACTGGTTAATACTGATACTTAAAAAAATCTCTCTTTAGTGTTATTCCCAGAAAATCTGGTTCTGGAATAGAATATACAAGTGCCTGCATGAAGCCAGCTCTAGTCTCCCAGGCCTGGTGCTCCCTTGGGAGCTGGGGAGGCAGTGCAGAAGCACAGGATGGGGATGCTACTGTAGCTTGATAGCCTGGACTCCAACTCTGTGCAAACACAGATATCTGTTTCCACATCCCACTAGAATGTCTTTTGCACTTAACATTGCTGGCTACCAGTCTTCTAAGTCTGTCTTAGTTAATTAGCAGGTATCTTAATACTGTCTCAAAAGTTTAGTTAATGAGGCCTGGCTTTCAGTGGTGGAGTGGAAGAGGCTTGTTAAATGAGGAAATCAATAAGATGCTGCACCATTAAAAGTGTATAATTTACCACTATGTCTCTGTCAGCAGTGGTATTGCTGTAAATCTGAGTTTGGATTAACTTGGTTGATTCTTAGTATCAGTTGAAAACACTTTTAGTTTTACTGTTTTCCATGGTTATATAGACTGATTACAGACCCTGGATCATGGCCTTTGAGATCACCAGAAGCACCTGCATTGCAGTTTGGGAACTGGTGCCTGTTCAAACACTTGGAGAAAGAGAATATGGTTCTTTGCTGAATCTGATTCTTTGCTCTCAGAAGGGATTAGGAAAGGCATGTTTGTGGAACACAAAGTGATTTCAAAGGAAAAGGAATCATAATTTCTGCATTGTTCTCAGATTAGGATGTTGCTTAGCAAAATGTTGGGAATCTTTAGCCTCTGCTAAGACAAAAGTACAAGTGAGCAATATATGTCACAGGCTCTTACAGGTTACTGTTTAATCTTTACATGTGTGATAATGACTAAGATTAAACAAGTTTTAATTGAGAGAGTGCAGAGCATGGTCACGTGACTGGGGGAGGGGTTGCTTGAAATCAGTAATCTGGTCTGACAACTGCAGTCTTTTTAGTTGGCTGTTTCTGTTAAAGGTCCCAGAATCTAGAAATGTGTGGTGACCATTTTTAAGCTATGAACACTTAAAAATCTTGGTTTAGTACTGCTATTGCTAAGAACACACACTTGTCTCTTTTATATGCTGTAAGTTAAATAAAATAGTACCTAAACACTAATGAAGCCTCCAAAGTGTCCTAATAGCTGTGATCATTAAAGATATTTAGGAATTAGTTTAAAGAGTAATTTAATGATTAGAATCCAAGAGGAGAACAGAGTGTAGCAGGCTGCTTATGTGCTGAAGACATTTCCATGTAAGTCAGGACTTGGGGTGCAAAGTTTACCTGCCTTAAACTTCGCTGCATGCACAGATTTCCCTATGAAGCGAGGAGAATGGAAACATTGATAGAAGTTTAGTAGGTAAATGGAACACCCTCCCCAACATAGTAACGCTTGCCACTGGGGTGAACTTGTTCTAAGAAGTAGACAGGACAAAGATGTGGTGGAAAGATGTAAAATGTACAACCTAAAGAAACAGTATAGTGGTACCAAAGATGATCTTAGTTTTCTGGTTAGAAATAAATTTCAATTGTTATAGTCTATTTAAAAACCATTCTCCAGGAATCTTTATAAAAGCTGAGAAATTATCGTTAAAGGCTTAACTTGTAATTTCAGATCTCTGCTTGCCTTTGTTTTACAGGTTCCATTCCTATAAATAGAAATTCAATAATTCTGTTATTTTAAAGACTTTGACTTTAAAAGACTTTGACTTTTTTTTAATTACCATTCCTAGGAATGCAGCATTTCATTTCAGTGTCAAATCCTTTTCTTCCTCACTGTCATTTATAACACAAGTATTTTCTGTCAGAAATGACAACAACTTCTTGCCACCTAAGGCAATCCCACAGTTTTCAGCTGGCTTGAAGAGGCATAAGGGATCGATGCTTATTGAATTTGACTCCCTCTTGTATGGCGAAATTCTTTAATTCTCTACTCCATTTTAGTTCTGCAAAGCTCATGAGAGCAAGAGGTGATAACAGCTTGGTAGGGTGGGGGAATACAGGTGGTTACATGTAGGTGCTTATGTTTTGCTCATTAGGTTTATAGGTCTGGAGTATTGTTTTCCTTTAGTTTGTGATTGTGACTTGCATTTAAAAGTTATGTGAAGAGGATGTTTCTGTATACTTTGAGAGGCAGTAGGATATGCCACATTTTGTAGTGCATTTTGGGATATTTACTACTGTTATTTATATAATTCTTTTTAATAAAATATATCTTTGTGCCCTCTACAATGTGCTCTTTAGTAGAACATACTTGCACACTTTTCTTACCTCATTATTAAATATAGTTCCATAAATGCACATTGTTTACAACTTTTTTTGTGTTCCACTTCTGCTTCCTTTCTGGAACTATGATTCTCTGTCATCAGCATCCAGAGAGGTTTCTGGAAAAGTCATTACGACACAAAAGGCATGATGATTTCAAAAGGAGTGTGGGAATTATTTTCTTTTTGAGAGGAATTTGGAGGATGGAAGTTGCAGAAATACAGGACAGGAGCTAAACTGTAGCTTTTCAGTTGGAGCTCATCCATATTTTAAAATAGAGAATTTAAACCTTAAAGCTTTAAAGTACAGTCAGTTAAAGCAGTGTGAAGCCATATAAGTACATTTCTGTGCACCTTATCCTGGTGCATTCAGTGATGTCTCTGCTTCATATTGCTAAACACCCCCATTCCTCATAGGAAGATCGATGAAAAATATCTACATTTCTGAAGTATTTTACTAACTGGTTTTTTTGTGTTTTGATTTTGCCCTGGTGTTGCTGCATTTCTCAGAACTGTCTATCTGGAGCTAGTGTACTTCATACTGATGCTGGAATAGAGTAAAAAATTCTCCTTAGGTTTAACCCACCTTCACTTCCTTTTCTCGTCTTCGTGTTGTTCTCTATGTACCATATTGTACAGCAGTGGTAGGTAAAGGTGAGGCCTTTGTTCAGGCCTTGCCAAGTCACGGGACAAAAGCCTAATCTGTGCTCCAAAGTGCTTACAGTCCTTATGTCAGGTGGACATGGCTGGTAAATGCAAGTGAGGAATCCCAGAAAACTTGGTGTACCTGACTAGTGTGGTGCGTTTGTAGCTGAACCACTGTGGTTTCTTTTTATTCATATGTATTAGGGTAGTGGTTCTTAAACACTTTAGTTCAACTCTTTAAGCTGTTATTTTTTTATGATTTACACCTCCATATGTGTGTGTATATTTATACATATATATTACATACAGCCATTCCCTGTCTAAACTCCTGCACTGCGGCTTCTGAGTCTCACTCTTGTCAGTCCACGTGATCTGTCTGCCCCATGTGCCCAGAAATGAATGACCTTTCCACCTGAAGCTCCAGAAAAGTTGGGCCTAGCCCTGTTTAGGTTAACTCTTCCCTCAGTTGTCTTGGGTATCAAGCTTGTCTATGCTTTCTCAATGTTTATGGACTCTTTGTTTCTCTTAATTTCTTGAAAGTCCTGTGCTACAGAGGTTACTGGTGCTTTGTCCTACCTCCGTGGAGGTCCCTGCCTTGGCCCAGCCCTGTCCAAGGTACTGAGCCATGGCTGGAGCTCAGGTGGGCTTCATGCTAAGCTGGACTGTCTCTCATGGACAGGCCACAGGTAAGTCTTCTATTGTTCTCAGTCCTCACTGTCTCCAAATAAATGTTCTCTTCTCTGTGAAGTTGCTAGATAGGGAAGAAACCATGTTATGGTCAGACCTCTGTGCTGGCAAGCCAAGATACTGCCTTTTAGAGAAGGAAACAGAGAGAAGAGGGAGAGGCTGATATGGAAATGGCCGGTTTAAAGACAGGAATAAAGTGGATGTTGTGGAAACAAGTGAACTGTTTGTTGAATAATTGGGACTCAATTCATTTTGTACTAAAAGCAAAACAAAGAAATTAAAAGCAAGACAAAACAATTAAAAAAATTATTTAGGAAAAAAGTCATTAAACTGAGAGCTGGTGAGGTCAATAGAACTGAAGAGTATGTACTAAAGCCTGAAGAATTTTCATTAAGTATCCCGAGAAAGGGGAAAATTATGGGAAAAACTACAGACTTGAAATACTCCAAGAAGAATGTCACAAATGAGCTGAACCTGTCAGAAATGCAAAGAAAAAACCAAGTGTTCAGAGGAAAGTTTTTTATTCAAGAGTATATAAAGATAAAAGACAAATTTGCAAAGGTCAAGTTTCTTTAGGAATGACAGGAGGCAGTAAAGAAAACAGAAATGCTCTTTAGGCACATGGAGTTGTGAGGAGAAAAAGATAATATACAGAATGTAGTAATATTAAAGATGATGTAGGTATTGCCAAATCTAAACGAGTACTCTGCTGCAGTTTTTGGGCTCAAAGTGTGGGAGAAGGTAGAATGGATATCAAGAATAGAGAAGCAAGTAAGCAAGGCAATAAACAAAATTGTCAGCTTAAAACACTCAGTTTGTTGGGGCTGGTTAACTTATTTTCCAGGATTCTGAAAGAACTAGGATGGTAACTAGCAAATACTTCTGACAAATCCTCTAAAGATTAGGATCATATCTGATGTAAGCACAGAGTGTTAAGAAGACAGGGGTGGAAAGAAGAGAAAAAAACCTAGAAAAACAACGGTTTCAATGGATACAGAAATGCTGACCATGACTTAAATTGAGGAAGAGAGGTGTTCTTACTCAGAGATTGCAAGTATCCCTGGATGAGTGGCAAACTTGCAAAGTAACCAGTTCCCTTCCTGCTTCCAGAAATGCTTGAAAAATACTGTAAACATGCATTTACAGCAACTACCACTGCTATGCAAGAAGGCAGTACTTTCACATTTGTAGCATAGTCAAATGTGCAAGAACTTCACATCAGGAGAAATTGTGTGTCACCTTATTTACTCTTTCATTGGTGCTGGAAGTTTCTTATGGGAAAACAGAATTACTGAGAATCATGGTTGTAAAGCTGTACGTGGTGATTACACCCAGGTTTCATGTAAAGTTAAAAATCTCTGCTTTGGTCCGTTTTAACTGAGAGATTTTGGTTTTTTTCCTTAACCCAGCTGGAAAATGTAGGTCTAGTTATGGGACAAACAGAAGATTGATGTTTGTAAATACTGACTTTATTGCAAGCTGATGGTAGGACTGTTTCTCTTTCTTTCATAGCCTTTTCCTCACACAGTCTCACCATTGTTGGCATCTTGCTCAAGCTCCTCTGTGTTCAAAGTGCTTCCTGTAGGTAGCTGCTCTTAGTGGGGACAGAGACATAAGCTCGAAGAGTTTTGGTATTGGATATGAGATTTTCTGTGATTACAGTGACCACTAGCTTCTTTTATTTGGACTAAATCTAGACTTTCCTGAAGTTTACTGCAATATAGGGATTAAGTGGAGGAGTGTGTTTGGCTAGGAAGCAATAAAAAATGGGAACACAAGAAAAGGAAGACTCATGACGTAATGGGCAGCTGAAATGTCTGAGAGGTAATGTGAGGATCAGTCAAATGTGAAGAGCAAGAAAAGGGAATTTGACTTAAAAACAAGCTGATAGTCGAGAGAGTTACCCAGAGGCAGAAGTACTGTGATGGCGTATAAGGAGGTGGAGGGTCAGGAATTGGCATGTGGACAGAAGCATTAGAGAGGGGATAAGGAAATACATCAAAAGTCCAAGGAAGTTCAGAAGAATTGGAATTGACGGGAACTGCAAAGGAAGGGGGAGTGTGGCAGTGTTCATGCAGGAAGTAGTATGAAAACTCCAGGCTGAGAATGTGGAGGGAGGGCTAATGTGAAAAGAATCAGTATAGTAAGGAGGTGGGCAGGAATATAGGAAAGGGATAGTGATGGAGGACAATGAATAATGGTGATCTTATAGCTACATCCTGGTGTGTAGTTTAGGAGAGTGGAAGAAGAGTTCTGCATGTTATAGATCCAGAAAATTGAATGTAGTACTAAGTATTATTCAGACATTTTTAGCTGTGGTATATATCTCGATTTTATTTGGAAAAAGAAAATAATTTACCTTATGGGGGAGAATTTATTGATGGAGGAACTGAGATACATCATTGTAGCTGAATAGGCTTTTTCAATGCTGCTTTGCAGGAAATTAGCTTGGGTGGTGTGATTCAGTACTTTTCATCTCTAGTAGCAGGCTTTGTTTTCAAGTGAGTAGGTGTTGGACAGAATTTGAAAAATTTTCTTCTTTGTATGTGTGAACTCTGTTTCACAAAAATATTTACTATGGAAGTCGCATATTGTGCAGTGAAGTGTATTTCTTTGGAGTATATTCCTTAAGAGATGGCTGTAAAAGTTACCGTGAAAGAAGCTATGGTGTAAATTCTAGCATCTGATTTGTTAAACGAAGAAATAGAGAACTGAGAGGGAAGGCTGAAACTCTGTTCCTCGTTGTCTTGGAGCAGTATGGTGTGTAGAACCATCTGCTGTTTGTGGACCCCTCAGCTATCCCTGATTAAAGATCAGATTATCAATGTAGTTCTAGTCTGAAATCTATAATTCTGTCTAGGCATTATGTTAAGTATGTGTGTAGATACATCAAAACAGCTGAAGTGATTAGAGCTGAACAAATTACTTTCACATTCCTGAAAGCTTTGTTCTACATTTAGAAGGCGTACAGGAAGGGAAGATAGTAGAGAAGGGTTGTGAACATTCATATGGATTATTTTCTCATATTTTATGATTTCTGTTCCTTGTTAGTGGAAGATTTTTTTCCTAGAATATGCAATTTCAAGAAAACTTAGTCTGGATTCTAGGGAAGTAAACTTAGAAACAAATGCATTTACTAATCATTTTAAGCCCTTTCAATCAAACAGGATTACTGTTTGGCTATTGCAATAGGAGTGGAAATTTCCTTAGCACTTGCAAACATAGAGCCACTGCTCTGTTGCCACATGCAAAACATGTGGTATAGAGTCTTGCAAAGCACATGCTTTTAGTCATTTGTTTATTTCCCAGCACTGTAGGTGTATGTTACACAACACAAAAAGTACCGGCAGAGTGCTCCTACACTTTGAGTTCCATGTAGACTGGATGCTGACTGTGCTGAAGAAAGTAGCATTGAAGAAGCAATGAAGTGGTAAATCTTTTGTAAGCTGCTTTCTGTTTGGTTTCATTCATTCCTCTGTTTAGTTCACTCTGTTTTGTGCTTAAATGGTCTGGTTGTAGATGACAAGCTTTTAAGTATTTCCAGTCAGTCTCTTCTGTTTGAGGGATGGAGTGTTTGCCACTGCCTTCCCTGTCCCCCAGGCCATGTTGATGTGGTGATGGTGCAAGGACACGGTGCTTGGTTACATATAGGTTTGAGGGCTTATCTCTTTGGCTTCAGGCAGTTGATCCAGTAGCTGTTTCCTATTTCATTTAAGAACACAACAGAATTTCTGATAGACCTGGACAGCTTCTCTCTTCTAAATTGCTTCCATTTTAAATGCAGAAGTTGTACACTGTTTTGTCTTTAGGTAGCAGCTGTGTATGAATTTAACCTTCATACTGCTCCATGGCACAAGGAAGTACTGCCTGTTCCACTTTATAGATACCTTCCATGTACATGAACTCCCTAATTATTTTGGAAAGGTAAATTCTGAGGATAAAGCTTTTATTTTTACATCAGTATGATGTAAATGAGTGTTTTATATCTACTATTTGGTACACTAATAATTGTGTGACTTAAAATTTACCTACTCCTCAAGGAAACTGTACTTTTAGTGACAGAGGTGTCTGAATTGTTAATTTTGGTTATACTTAAAGCTGCTGAAATTCCAGTAGAATTTACAGTTGTTGTTTTCAAGATTGTAATAGTGTGCTGTGATTTCTATGTTGGGTACCTAAAATGAATGACAGGATATGACAGTTCAGATGCATTCTTTCATTTAGAAACAAATTCCCAGATGGAAATTCATAGAATATTATGTTTATGCATTTACACAACAAGAATTCAAGCTCTTTACTGAGGACTACAGCATGACAAAATGTCAACAAAATGAAATAAATGCAACTTCTTTGTTCCATTTAACAAACAAAAGAGGAAGATACTGATGTTATCAAATGTTTGGTTTCCATAAGTTGCAAATCTTATATTTGCATTAACTGCTGTTAATTATGTCATCATGCAGACACTATTTAATGGGGAAAAATGTATTGATACTGAGAGACTATGCAGAGATTTTCAAAGGTGGTATGGTGCATTACAGAGAGATTGTAGTGCAAACCACGGGCTGAAGTCTGGAAACCACTGTAGAACAGAAATAATTTTATAATGTTTCGAGAGAAAGTGAGTTTTATCATCTGACAGTGGGTTTCATGTGTAATTAATATACCATCAGTATTATAGCTAGATGCCATTCATAAATTTCTACCCTAATAATGGAGAGGTGATATCTGATGTGGTGCTTTACCTCTGATGAACCTTATTTTGACAGCTGGTTCAGTGTTTCCCTGGGAATAGTTGGTTCATTTGAGGTGATTTGACTGTCTCTCCTGAGCTCCCCTCTAGTTTCCTGCCATTCTTTGTTGTGGGAATACAGTGTCCTAAAAATTCCAGGTGTATCATGAACTAGATAAAGTTTATGTGCCTTCTATTCCCTTTCAGAATGGTCACCTTATATATATGTGTGCCAAAGATGTTTGTAATATGGATTTATTATTTTTTTCTGTTAAGAAGTTCTCAGAGGCCTGGTAAGACTGAGGTTTGATTGTACCATGTTGTTAGAGACTCTTTTCTTTTCTTGACTAATTTCTTAGTCCCTAGAATTATTGGATACGTAAAGAAGATCTAGTCAGAGGAGGGCTGGATGGGCAGGGATAGTTTATGGCATGCAGTTGATTTGTGCACACAGCCCAAGGTGTTTATTTTTAGGATAGAGTAAGTGCACTACACATTGGGGGAAACTTAACTACTTAGTTTTTCATTGTTTTATAGGTATTGCAACAGGGATGTCTGCCTAGTTCAAGCAGAGGATTTGAAGACCACTAATACTAAATTAGACCATTGATATGGGAACTTCTGAGTATCTGGAAAGTGTTTTAATTTGTTAATTGCTCCCATAAATGACTAAAAACTCTCTATTCAAAAAGCTTGTCATATTCAGAATGAAAGGGCATTATGTTCTGCAAAGATTAATTTTTGTTGGCTCTGATGGTGTATAAAAGGATTTAATACTAGGGAAAAGAGTTACTGAATTGAGAAATCTGCAAAAGGAAAATCCCATCAGCCCAGCTCTTTGTAATGTTGAGTGATGCAGGGTGAGGATCAGCCTCTTCCAACAGCTGGGCTCTGAACCAAGAAGGGCTTTGATGGATACTGACAGCAGACAGAAATGCAAAAACATGAAGGTAGAAAAAGGTCTCTTGCAGGGTGAGGACTAGAGAATTTTGACATGGGTAAAGGGATGGTAAAGTTTACTTGGCTGTTCGAGATGGTTGTCACTGGAACATTTATCCTGTTATCTATATTACTTTGTTTTCCATAGTGATATATCCTAGGATGTTGAAGTGTGTAATATTAAATAATTGGAAATGGAATGGTTAGTGCAACTGAAAAATTAAACAACAATTAAATAATAAATAAGGGAGTTTTATTTACACACCCTTTGTTTAAAAATGAGCCACTGTAAAGAGTAAGTGCATTTTTTTGTTACATTGCTTATGAGATTTGTATTTAAAGTCCAATCACCTTGTGTTTGAAAGCAGATAGCTGTGTGTTGGTGGTGAAAGTATGAAAACAGATGGAAAATTTATTTCTCTGTATCAAAATTGATTAATGCAGGAGATGGATGTGTTCTGGAGAAATAGTTGGCATAAGGAGCTTCCATTTTCTTCTCTTAGGCAAAAGATTTTATTACACAAAAATGCTTGATGTCTGTCTTCCAGTTAAGTACGTTTCATTTCTAACTCTGTTGTGAGGGAAGCATGTGAAAATCCAACAGTTCATACAGAGATACAGCACCTGTTTTGTCCGGTGGGAAATGGTAACATGTGGTGACTTGTATTAATGATATAACATTTTGTAGCTCTGAACCTCGGATTTGAGGTAGTTTATTATAGAATTCTGTTTTTTAGGCATCACTTCTTTGTTTTAATAAATTCATTGTACAAACTCATCATGCTCAGGTGTGGGTTTGCAAACAACACAGGGCAGTGTCAAATTCTCCCATCTTTTACCTTTGCAGCAGAATTACCTTGCTCTTTCAAGTATTAATTTCCCAAAGCAGTGGCATTACCTTTTCCCACCATGCATACCCTTAGCTCTGTGCACAGTAGTTTACTACATTTTTTGTGCCAAATAGAGCAGTGCTTGTTCAAACAGATTGCCTTGGCTTTGGGCCCACAAGAACCACAAACCCAGATGCTGAAGAAATAATGCTTTTGTGGAAAGGGACCTTTCAGAGACAATTCTGCCATAAACCCTGTCCTTTTTATAGCATGTCTGTCTCTGTACCCTCACAGTCTCTTAAGCTGACAGGTCTCATGCCAAAGAGCTCATTTATACAAATTCACTGTCATAGCTTCTGTAGAATATAATGTTCTGGAATATTTTTTCACATGCACACTCCAAGTACAGTAATTGCCCTAAATTAAAGTTTTTTAAATTATTATTGTTTTTCTAGAATACATTCAGAAGCTGCAATGGCTTGCCCTTGACTATGCCTATCAGGTTTTTTTCCACCTTTTGGATCAGTCCCACTGTGAATGTGCCAGGTGATCAGTGGAAGGAAACTGGAGAGGATTTAGAAAAGAAACTAATACGTGGAGAGGGGAAATGACATAACAGTAGGAGAATGGAAAGGGGATTTTGGAGGGGGATAACATAATTTAGGAAGTTTTTTTACTGCCCTCTGTAACAGAAAAGTGGATTGAGCCCAGCAGTGTAGACAGTTCATTTCTGATAGAAAAATAATAAACAGAGATAGAATGTCTGTGGATATCTCTGGTCTTTGAGTCAGTGAGGATTAATTACAGCAAGTATCAGATTGCCTGTAACATACACCAGCAAAGGCAAACTATTGTACTTGATCACCTCTCTCTTTCTTAACTGAACCACTTTTTTCCTGTGCCCTGTTGTTTTTGGGAAGGATGTTCTTTTATGTGTTCGGCATCTGCAGCAGCCTCTGGCATTATTACTTATTCTGAAATACTAGAAAGGGTGAAGTACAGAAGGATTTATGGCTATTGAGTAGCCCCATGTTTTAAAGCAAATGGCCAAAATGGAGAGTGAGATTAGATTTTGATTTAAAGAAATAACGGTTAAGAATTGTTTATAGTGAATCTAATGTCAATGTGTTAATATTTTATTGATATCACTGTCAGTTAGATGTGCAGCATGGGGAAGAACACAGGTTCCTGCCTCAGGGATTGTATTTCAAATGACTTGAGGATTTATTTCCCCAAATTTTGTTAGTGCTTGAGCAGTACCTCTAAGCATTTGTTGTTGTTGTTCCAATGGGCTCTTTATTTAAAAAAAATGGTAACCTTAAGACTTTCTCAAATTCAGATCCAGTGCTGTGAATGCTTTCAGCAAAACCCCATCAAATAGCTGAAAATGTGAAATAGTTAATTTTACCCTTTCTAAAAGGAAGCTGTTGAGAGTAAGAAGGAACGAATGTTAGAGACTTAAAACTGTTTTAAATGAAAAATAGAACAAGATGATGCCTGACTCCTTCCTCTTCTCCCCTTCACTACTTCCCACAGCAGGCTGTTGTGCAGTCGGGAAGGCACTTGCACTGAGCTGCGAGAAGTCAGGTTTAGTTTTTTCCTTTCCCTTGTCTGGATTTAGAAAATTTGGGCTTTTTGTTTCTCTCTTGAGAATAATCTGTTGGGCTGTGTAGTGTTTCTGGTTGAGAGGCTCTCTGTCTTTTGTTTTTAAACTCATTGCTGGAAACTGGGAGATTATCCTGGGGTAGGATGTATACGTGCTTTTCTTTGCTTGCTGCCCTGAACATCTGCTGTTGGCTGCTACTGATAGAGGATATCAGGTTAAATGGAGTGTTGATCTGATCCAGTGGCTATTTTTCTGCTACTTTACAGATAAATAATTATTTTCTGGGCCACAAAGGAGAAAGGCACTGGTGTAAGGACACTTGCATAAGATAAAGATCCAGAGTTCTGATGTAAGTTTGGCACAAAAGATGTTTAATGAACATCTAAAACACTAGAGCCTGGGGACTCTCCATTTATGCTGCAACTGCCCTGGTTTTCCCCATATCCTTTGATTCTGTAAAAGGTGCCAAAATAATCTTTGGGATGTTCAGTTTCCCAGTTTCTGCCTTCCTGCTTGTTTTCCTCCTCCATTAAAATATGCTAAAAATAGAACAGTTTGTTTCCCCTCCCTGCACTGAAAAGAACAAATAATTCGTTTATCTTTTGTACCAGCCTATATATTGCGCAGATCTATTTAGGCAATATAGATTTGGGGATTGATGCTAGTTTTGAGTCAGATTTTTTAAAGATTGTGGCATACAGAGTAGGATGTAGAATAACATTTCAGGAAGTTTCAGTAATCTCAGACTGATTTCTTCCTGGTAAGATAGGTTTGGTTCTAATTAGTTGGCACATTTTATTGTTCTAAGTAGAAACCTTTGAAGCAGTGAAAATGGAAATTGGCCTTTGGCAAGTGAAACTGGACCTTGTTCCTACATGTGGAAAAAAGCTTTGCTACTGATCACTGGTAGCTTGAGTCCTCTCTCTTGTGTTCCTTTGAAAATCTCTGTTTTCTTCTGTTTGTTTTGCTATGCTTCTTCCCCTTCCTAGTATACTTTCTACAGGCATATTTGTTGCTAAATTCTCATCAGGCATATAGAACTTTAAAATATGTCATGTAAGGATTTGAATTGCTTCTTTTATACACTGTCTTTGCCTCAGAAATGCATTTACTTAATTATTTTAATTTTGACATTTTCAGCCTGTGGCGTGTCAAATACTTGATTCTTGTATTACCGAATACCTTGTGAAAATACTTTAGCAATGTGTCAAAAGTGTATTTGTGATGGGTGCCAAAATGTTAGCCTTAACTTGCTAGGAAGAAACAAATGTGAATTACAATTAAAAATACTCTCATATTGCAGGTAATTTTAGTGTTGGTTTTTCGTGGTGTGTGTGGTCAAGTGTGGTAACTTCACAGAGAGATAACCGAAGATACAGCAAGGAAAAAGTTACAGATTTTTCAGGCGTGGCAAGTAAACATACTTTTAATCATTTTCACTGTGTAGCCCTAGGTTGTAAGGTAAACAGTTTTCAAACTAAATGGTGTTTCTGTGCCATTTAAGAGAGAACAACCATGCATTTTTGAAGACTTGTCAAACAAGTGATCTCTACCATCTCTAGATATGCTGCATAAACTCTGACGTAAGAATTAATTTACCTTAAAAACGGTTTCACAAGATTAACATCAGAAATCACATAAAAGTAAATGAACAGAAGACATAAATACTGTGTTTGGGAAAAGGTTGCACTGCCAAGGGCATGCTCAAGAAGGTCACTTTTGAGTTTCTGTTTCAGTTCACACTACATAACACCACTTCTGTAATATTGTAACTTCTTATGTGCCCTACAGAATTTTTTACTTTTTTTCCCCTAAGTCAAAGCTATATTTACCATTTTTTACAGAGGAGTCTGAATGCCCGTCAGCAGAAACTGAGTGGGACTATGAAAACTATTTATATGGCTTCTCAGACTTAGTTGTGCTGAAATAAACAGATGTCAAAATAAACAGTCTTACAATAGAGTTTTTTGGGTCAAAACTAGAAGCATTAGATAAGAGAATAAAATGATACCACCATGTGCATTACTTGGTCACTTTTCTTCTGGTTGAGAAGTTCCCTGAGCACTTCAAGTGAGTAAAAAGTAACGCTGGAATATGTAACACCCGAAGCCATTTTAAAGTTCCCTGCTTCGGGCACTGCTGACAGTGCACAAAGCAGTCGAGTGAGGGGAAGGCAGTGTTTTGGTGCATGTGTGTGCATTGGTGTAGTGTGTGTATATTTATGAAACTAATACAGAGTTAGAAACTTAAAGTATAAGAAAGCTACAGCTGTATTTAAAGTGCTATCCTAGTGCTAAGATGTGGATGAAGAAAAGGATGCGAAAATATGAAGAACAGTGCTAAAGACAAGGAGCTGACCCTTTCAAGTTTTACGCTGAAATTGTTCCTTTGGAACACTGGTTGTGAATAAGCACCAATGTTGTTCAATTAAACAAGGCGAAGTCCCCTTCTCTATTTTTTGGTCTGTAAGCAAGACTAAAATACAGTATTACAGATGCAAAGCTTTTCAGTATTTTCCACCTTAAGTTGTAGGCATACAAAGCCACTCTTAAATGCAGCACTGTCAAAAGATTTCACCAAGGAAGGGAGGAATAGACAAAGCCTCCTACGGGAGCAAGTCTAGTATCTTACTACAGTACGACACAACAACATAATATTTCCTAAATGTATCCAGATCTCTCTTAAAATGGCTAGATATTTTCTATCTCTTTTTCCTGTTTGGAAAGCTTTCCAGAATTGACTTTACTCCCCAGTTTCTAGTCACAGTTTGTTCATGTTCATGTACAGCTAACTCAACTGTTCTTATTCTAATGTCACTTTTTAGCTTAAATGTTTCTTGGTGTTTATCCCTTTTTCTTCTTTGTTGCTACCAGTAGGGAATTTAGCTATGACCCTTTCCATTCAGGAGAGAGGAGGCTGCCTACAACCTGTCTGTCAGGGTAACTGAACAAGCACAAGGTGTGGAGGATCAGTGCCATATTATCTGAACAAAATTGCACTGATCATTAGTTGCCAGCATAATATATGGCCAAACACCCTTGGGTGACTGGGAATCATTTCAGGAAGGCAGCCTGTGCTTCTTGCACTTTTTGGTTGTGGGTCTTTTTTGTTTGTTTTGTTTGGGTTTATTTAATTATTTATATATTTAAGCATTTTGTGCTTGTAATTTATTTACATTTGTGTAATGGGTACCTTCCAGTTCCCTCCAGCTATCTGCTTGAGCTAGCTGATTCAAAGTTTGCTACAGCTTATTCCCAGTAATCTAATTACAAAATCAGAGCAGTACAAGATTTTTTTATTCCATTCCATACTTTGCATACTGCTGGATGAAAGCAACACCTACGTTGCCTCCCATTTTGTGTGTATAGTTTTTCTGTAAGTGTTTATCAGAGTCAAAAATCCAGTGGTTCAGAGAGACATGCAAGTTGTCAAGTCCAACGTTTTGGACATAGACTGTTTTTTTTGCATTTCAATGATATGTAGTATTCAGTGACTTTTTAAATTTTTTTGTTTTGTTGTCTTTGGTGGAAGGAGATCTCCTGTATCTTTGTGGTTTTAGTTTTGATGCCTGTATCACTTTGTCATCCTGTGGTGACTCTGCGAGCGTGTGGTAAGCCAAAGCCCTGTGTTCTCCTGATATCTTCCCAATGAATCTCCCAGTTTATATATGTGTTTTTCCCTTGGATACACAACTTTGCAGTCTTCACTCTTGAATTTCATCCCATTCTCAATAATAACATCAGTGAATTGTATCGTCAATAAACCACCCATATTTTAAAGAGTGAAACATGGTTAATTTTTGTGACAGTTTTTTCATTTTACTAGTTACAATATTCTTTTAAGTTTTATGTGAAAATACCATTACATTGAGTACTGACTTCAGTTCCTCACTTTTTTTCTTTTTTAACTGGGAGAGGGAAGAAATAGCACATTGAGTCCACGATGCATTGATAGAAAGGTGGGAGACTTTTTTACTGGGATAATTTTTGTCTGTTTTTCCTGGCTTTGGAGTGTGTATCATCTACCTGAACAGAAGCTGAGCTGAGTCCTCAGGTAACAAAGTCAGTGTTAGTCAAGGTGGTATTTAGCCTACTTAAATCCTGTTGGTTCCTTGAATGTTTCAGCATCATTCTACAGACTCCTTGTCAGCTACTCACTGTAAAAATGTGCTACCAATTACCAGACAAACTGAACTTACAAGGCCTGTTCTATTGTGGTGAATGAACATAAGAAGAAATTTTGAAGCTAATGTAATGCTAAGGCTTAGAAAAAAAAAGTAGCTGGTAGAGGTAGCAGTGTAGTAAAAGTGCTCCTTACAGTCATACAGCTGCTGAATTCCTGTTCAGAAATGTCCCTGCGGGATTCTTCAGCAGGACCATCTGAGTATATCCTCTTACTCATTCCTGGGTTTGCCATTGTCTTTTGAATTGGATTGTGTTGTATCAAGTGTCTACCTGATTGTCAGAGTTGAAAAGTTGACTTAACTGAAAACCAGCTTTTTAAAAAAAAATTATTAATTTTTAAGCATGGTTTGCTTCTCTCCTGCAGTTTATGACATGGCCCCACAAGCACTTGCACTGGCTCAGCTGAAAAGGCAGGCAAGGGATGAAGGGAGGATCCAAGGAAGCCTGATCTGGCAGTCCTGTACATTTTCGGTACATTAGGGCTTTATGTTTTGCTTGTTCTGTTGCACTCAGTGCTGTCAGTGGGGTTTTTTCCCATTATCCTTGTTCTGAATTTTTATGTGGACCAGCTGTCTGAGATGGGTCGGTGCTTGAGTCCTCACTGGTGTGTTTGGGGACATCAGCTGTCATTTCTCTTGGGTCCTGGTTGTGCTGTGCCTTGCGAGTTTGCTCCTCTGCTGCCTAATCCCAGTGAAAGTGGGAGTTGGTTGAGAGAAGCTGCAAACCAAAATGATGACTTCAGTTGAGGAAGAGGACATGAGGTTTTTTTCCTTACTGGGAGTTTATGCTTTCTGATTGAGGCAGTCACGGGCCAGAAGACTTTATGAATCCATAGATCTGTCTGGATCCCTGACCGCAGTAGTAGAAGTAGTTCATAATTCATCCCATGCGCTTATCCTTCCAACTCTTCTCTTTCTTAAGAAGTATCTCCCCCAAACTAAGGTGCTGAGATTAAATATTTTATCATCTGCACACACAAATCTAAGATTAGCTGGGAATGGAATCTGTAAGTTTTAAGTCTCTGGCTGAGCCTTCTCTTTGGGCTGTTACTTGTAATGCCTGTAGTTGGAGACATTACTTTTGCTTTGTCTCCAGCAGGGTATTTGCCCTTTGACAGTTGTCAATGAAATAATCATTCCTCTGCAGTCAGCTGATCAGATGGTGTTTTTCTGAGGTTATTTTTGGAAATCACCAAATACACAATGAGGGAGTTCACTTAATGTACTCATATCCAAACAGGTGACTAATCTAACCTTTGAGATCACACTGGATACAGGTTTGTTATAGCAGATGCAATTTAAATTGCTGAAGAGGGTGAACAGCTGGTGTGGCTTTCTTATACTGTTTTATTTCCCCCTTCCTCTTCAGAAGGGGTACTTCAGAATTCCAGGTGATAAGACCTCTGCACTTCTTTTGCCGATATGTTTCAGATGTGAACTATAAAGATGCTGGAGGTAAAACCTCCAATGAATACAGCGGTACCATGGCACTGTAATGTTAATAGTAAGGCATCATCTAAATTGTTTGGTTTCCATGGAATGCTGCAAAGATTTTTGCCAGCTATTTGGGGTCTAAATAGATTCAGTATAAGAATACTCCTAAAATATGGGGTATAATGTTTCTTTTTGAGTTCAATATGTTAAAATAATTGGATAGAGTCCTAGGAACTGACTTCTGCATCATTTCTCTTACACTCATGAGTAACAATGAAACAATGGTAGGTCAAATGTGTAGTTGCTGTGATTCACTGAAATCTTATGAATGAAAACTGGAATTAATTTGGTGGGTTTTCTTTGCTTTTTTTTTATCATGCATCATGCTAAGCAGCTCTCGACGTAATACAGTTTGTAGTGGTTGATATTGTTCTTCGGTGGGGTCCAAAAACACCACCGTCTCGGAACACATACTTAAATTTTCTTGAAGATTAACAACTTTTTTTTTTTTTTTTTAAATTTGTATGACCATAATTCTGCCTCTCCGTTCTGGAACAATTTTACATTTTTGAGAGTGCCTTTATTTCACTTTCAGTAAGCAAAATGGTTGCCTGCTTTCACTTCTTTCTTTGAAACAAATTGGTCATTAGTGCTTGAGAATTCTTAACAAGATTTAAACTCGAATTTTATGTAGTGTTGGTGAAAGCTTTGCCTAGTGTTAGCATGTGTGAAAGTTATTTGAGAGATATGTAATTTATTTTGTTCAGCATAGCAGTGAGAAAGTTCATATAGTTGGGAGGGCAATTAACTAAATTATCCAGGAAAACTGAAATTAAATTCCATTTTTAATATTCTACCTGGGGAAGTGATATTGCTTGTTTCTCTAGCAGTGTCAGAACAGAACATATGATGGGTCAAAACTGTTTTAAGCTGCTTTAATAATTTAACATGGAAAGAAGATACTGTGTAAATCATTTCCTGATGAGTGTACATGATGCTGGCCACCAGCAAAAGAGGAAGGATGTATTTTTGTGGGCAGGGGGACAGAGTAGATTGCTTATAGGGGAGTGAAAGCAAATGGCAAGTAATTTATTAATTACAGAAATAAAGTTAACCAACATAATAGTGTTATAATTACAGCAGGTTTCCAGAGCAGAGGTTTGCCAGAGGGCAATCCACTATTCCATGTTTAATTTTTCTCTTTTTTTTAGGCTCTAGATGTTGACCGAACTGTTCTCTATAAAATGAAGAAATCTGTCAAAGCCATAAACTTATCTGGTCTGGGTAAGTACATAACTCCTGTTAGTTTATATTGGTGAAATTGTAGGATTCAAACAGCCAGATGTTGTACTGAATCAGAAAGAGTTATATGGGTAACTCTGAGAAGAGAAATATGTACATTTTAAATAACAGTTTTGAACTAGCTGCTTGATCCTGAGCTCAGTAAGGATGAGATGTGGTGAGGTAGCTGAATGTCTCTCGCTGGTGTTGGGGTACAAAGTGGGGAAGTTGTGCTCTCCCCTTTCCACCAGGTCTGGGCTACCTGCTCCTTCTGCCACCCCTGCTGCTCGGCAGATCTCTAAGTGAGATTTTTAGCTCGTGTAAAGCAGCATATGCAGTGAAATCAAGTTAACTGGGATTAGATGGGCACCTGAAATGGCAAGGCAAGTGAATCATCAAGAGCTGAGGGCATGGGAGGGGTGAAATTACTCTTTGGCAGCAATAAGAAGCTACATTTGCTCTACTGCTTTGTGAAACCTCACCCTTTCCTGGTGGCTTCCACTTATGTATGTTGAGAATTTCATGATGAGAGATCTGATGGGCTACAGTTTTTTGTTGTCAGGTTGTACAAAGTCAGATATTTATCTTCCAATGCTGATAAAATACAAAAAAACTATTGCTACTTGTGTTTTTAAATGTGTGCCAATCTCTTGGAGTTGTGTGTGTTTATCTTCTTTGAAAAAAATAGCCAAAGCTTTTGTTTTTGTGCATCAGCAGCATTTTGTGAACAAGAAACAGCATTTGTTTTTGTGGATAAGAAACAGCGTTTGGTTGGCTTTTGTTCTCACTGTGCAGTTCACAGCAATTAGAGCTAAGAAAACCAATATTACATGCAAAACAGATAGGCCTGGCAACCTTGGAGAGCCACCAATATCTGAGAGAACTGGTGGTCATGTTGGTGTTCAGACTCAAGGCTGGAACAAGAACTGCTGTTGTGGTGTAATTCTTGTCAGCTAACTGAAAGGAAGTTCCTTCTTGTCTAATGTAATGAAGCTGTTATAGCTGTTATCTTTGTATTGTGGAGGGTCCAGTTTAAGATTCATCTAGAGTTGTTTCATCTGTTACGTGTTGATTTGGCACCCTTTTTTTCTGGTTATTTTTTGGTTTTGTTTTGGTTTTTTTGATTTTGGTTTGGTTTGGGTTTTTTGAGGTTTTTTTTGCGGGTTTTTTTGTTTGTTTTGGTTTTTTTTTCTTGTTTGGTTGTTGGTTTGTTGTTTTTTCTTAATTTTATTTTATTCTAGAGTGCTTGGCTATGGCTCATAATCAGAGTAGTTCTTAGAGCATTGTAGCAAATCACTAGTCTTTACATAAGATCAGTACCCTGCCCACGTTCTAAATTCATGCTGCCCACCCAATCTTGACAAGAAAGGTTTGGAGGCATTTCTTTCACCAGCAGAAATGCTACTAACCCAGCCAATTGCCAGCCCTTGGGGTTTCTCTTGACAAAATAAAAACCATGGCCCTACACTCATAAGAACACAGTTACTGGATTTTCAATATAGGTTCCCTGAATACTAAATATGCATGTTTTGGCTTTCTTCTGTAATGTGCCAATTTACAAACGTTTATGAAGGATTACATAGTGACTCCAATTTGTACAGAGTTTTGTTTCTTACTTAAAGAAAGCCTCTAAATCTTCAAACGTACCTGAATCATATTTTTACATCTATTTTTAATAGATTTCATACCTTTCCTTTGTAGAGAAACTTTTAAAATCCATTAGGAAGAAACCATAGGGCAGGGAGAGTATTTTGGAGGGTTCCATGAGAAAAATAGAACTTTGTGTTCTTCAGAAGCACTTGTGGAGCACCAGCTCAGTTAGTATATTGCTGCAAAACAACCTTTAGCATTCTGGGGAATGTCTTGTAATCCAGAAGAACAGTCCCTACGATGCTGGAGAACAGGAAACTCCTGGGAATGCTGTGTGGAATGGTTGCTGTGCTTGTTTCCTAAGGTAAAAAGTCAGCGTGGCTCAGCTGCTGATTCCACAGTTCACCATAACAATTAGTGGTAGGAGCCTTTTCACCTTGTTCTCCTGGAGAGGCAGCTTTCTCCTTTTGCTCTAGGAATTGTGGCCTGATCTCTACTCTTCCTAAGCCAAGCGGGATGCAGGAAGGAGTAAGAATGTAGAAAGCAATATGGGAATAGTTCACCTTGCTGGGTAGATGTGAGATCTGGAGGAGTTGTGACCTGCCATATCCTGGGTTTGGCTGTCTGTGCCAGTCCATTCAAAGCTTGTTCAGGTGTATGTTGAACATCCTTACTTCATCCTGCAGCAAAAGGTTTGTGAAGTGCTTAGCCCTTGCTGTTGATGCTGAGGAAAAATAAGTACAGTTCAGTGCTAGCACTTAGTTTTTAAATTTAGTAGCTGTCGGCAAACTACCTCTTACAGGCTGCAAATTTAAGCTGTCAAGGTAAAAACTTGTAGAATGAATGCTTTCTGTGTAACTTCAGTTTTGCATGTACGTTATGCCAGTTCTTTAATTACATGGTGTTATACCGCTGCTGCACAGGATTTTAGTTTCATATATTAGAAATTGGAGGAAAGTTGTAGTTATTTGAGAAATAAAGATCTTGAATGGTTGTCCAGATAGGGCATGTGGACAGACAGGCTTATTTTTAGTTTGGAGCATGCTACGGTTATTGAACAGGTTGTATAACTAATTCATAGAAATTTGGCAAAAGGATATTACATAAAAAATCCTTTGGATATTAAATGTGTTGATGTGTACAAATGGGCTTGAAATGAAACTGGATCATTACTTGTTTGAACAGATTAATCCTCTCTAAAATAATCTTCAGGGTTTATGCAGGTCTCATGTAATGACCGAGACAGTCTTTGTTCTTGTTAATGCATAATTTGTTTTCTAGGGCGTGGGTTTTTTTTCTCTGACTTCCTTTGAAGGTTTAGAAGTTGGCCACAGTTAGAATAAGAAATAGGCAAGATTAACTTTCTCAGGTGCCAACTTGGTGAGCTTTGTCTGTGTTCTCAAGTTGACATGGTCACTAAACTTGTGTTCAGTAAGACTTTCTATTTTATTCCACAGATCAAATTGACTTTTGACAAAGGGCCTTTTTATGCTTGTCTACACAAGCAAGTAAGCTGGTGTCCTAGGAGTGAATCCCTTGATCAAATTAGTTAAGAGTGAGGGCCCCTCAGGTTTCCTTAATATTTGAATCAGGGAAGCTTATCTTAGGCCCAGATTTCCTCTTGTTCCCTGGGCTGAATACCCCAACACGTGCAGCTCAAAGCTTTCTGAAGAGCAGAAGCGTTGGGTGTGTGCTGGATGACTTGCACTGGTCTGGTTTTGTTGTCTCAGGAAGGAATCTGGTTGTCGTGAACCAGAGCTGCTTTGAGAACTGAACTGGCCCGTGGTAAATGCAGACTGCAAGGATTTGCTTCAGCCCCTGCTCTGAATCAGAGAGCTAACATAGATATGGGGTTTGTCCTCCTCTGTAATGTAATCTGTAGTATTAAGGTGACTCAAGAGTCCTGTTTGGTCTGTTGCCTTCTGTTGTAGGGAACCAAGACTCTGCCAACACACTCAATCTCTTCTGTTTCTTTGTTCAGCACACAGCTGAAAATAGAAAATGTTAATAAAAAACTCTAAAATATAGAAGTTCATTATAGGATTTGGGAGTTGTTATACAGTCTCTGCTGTGGTGCAGAAATATTGTGGGTCTTTCTAGAGTGCCAGATGTTTGTCTTGTGTTGGTGGCTCATTGTCCTTTGTACAGCATGTGGACAGATACCCATAAACCAGAATTAGTGAGATATGTCATACTTCTGTCTTATCAGTGTTAAAATATAAATAATATATGTTTGATGTATCAAGTAAACATTTTTAGCAAGAAATCTGAGAAGTTTTTCTTTAAAAAAACTCTCAATTGTAATTTCAATAGCCTTTTATCTACTGATGATATTTTCATGTTTTGCTCTTTTTGAAGCTCACGTGGAAAATGAAGAACAGTATACACAAGCACTGGAGAAGTTTGGAGGCAACTGTGTTTGCAGGGATGACCCAGATTTGGGAACAGCGTTTTTAAAATTTTCTGTGTTTACAAAGGAATTAACTGCACTCTTCAAAAATTTGGTAAGAATTACTTAAGAAAAACATTGACATTTTAAAGCCATTACAAAAGCTGTATTTATCAATTACAGCAGCTCTTCATATTGAAGACAGTTTGTGTTTTGGCAACCACTATTCTTAAAAAATTCTCAGTGTGTGAAAATATCTCATGCCCTAGCCTTTCCCCTTGCAAAACTCAAAACTAAACCCCAAACAACAAACGAAAAAACAAATTACTACAAAACCCAAACAAATGCAACAGAAACCCCTCTTCCAACACTTCTCACATCTAAAAGCTTCCCACAATAAAGTAGTTGTAACATGTGTTATACAAGACACATATCCATTTGCTTTAAAATTGTGAAACCAGCAAAACCCAGCTTGATTTACTGTGTATGATTGTGTTCCTTCTACTTTACTTTTTCCCACTTTCCATTTGTATTTATGAAAGGAGATTTTAGTGTCCCTGGAAGAGAGAGTTCTTGCTTCTCAGGGAAGAAAGTCAGGGAAACAAAATCAAACAAAATGCTGTAATGACAGTAGTGTCCACTGGGGACCAATCCTGCAACTGAAGCCAGTAAGGCTTAAGAGCACTTTTTGGTGAGCCAAATGGGATGGAGCCAAATGGAAGAACAGGAGTTTTAATTATGAATGGAGAATTTTCAGCCTCAGTTTCACATTAATCAGAGGGTACAAAAAGGGCAGATTCTGATTATAGTCTACTAGGTAGAGCTTTCCCATGTCTAAGTCCCAGATTTTCTTGAATTCACACAACTCTTAAACCTGGGGCTATGAAGGGGAAATAACCCAGATTCCTATGAGCATTTAAAAGTCTGTGTCTGCCGAAATCAATGACATGGAGACACATCAAATGCTTTTGTGAGTCTAGACCAAATGTCTGTAGTTTGCAGCCAGCTGGTCATAATCACTTCTTTGGGGAATGTTTCCAGCTGATGGGATTTAGGGCAGTCCCATTCACTCCCTGATGCTGTCCTCTCTTTTTACCCAGTCCTGATATTGATGAGAGAGAATCTCGCCCTGAATGTATTTATCAACAGTGAAATGTATTTCATATTGGTCATATTGATTTGAACTTCTCTGGATGTACAAATATTATCTGGGATTATGAATTGGAAGAGGCATCCTGATTCAGTGTGAGTCAGTTATCCTGAGTCTCCCATACAGAGGCAGGCTGCTCCTATGGAAGGGAAAATGGATTGGGTCTTCTAATTGATACCTTCTGTTGACTAAAAACCCCTCTCTATCATATATTAGTTGCAATATGATGACTTCATTAGGCAAATGGATCTGGGAAATGTGATGTTTAGGTGGTTTTAAAAAGCAATCTATTAAAAGCTCCACCCCCTCCCCAGAAATCCTTTTTAATGTATTATTTTTTCAAGAATACTTCTAAAAGCTAAAAGATGTTCCTATTTTTCCAAAAATCATGCCTATTTGTTCTCTTAAAACCAGAAATTACTATCTTAGCAAAAATATTTCTGGCAAGAATAACTTTTCTTCCACAAACTGGAAAGGAAAAAAACCGAAATAAATATCTGTAGGAGGACATGTAATGCATGTTTTTGTTACCTTTTCTTATCCACATAAGCATTTTGTATGTCTTCTTCAAGGAATATTTCTAGCTCTTTTTGCTGTGTACTGTTTTTTCAGTAACACTTATGTATTTTTGCTTCAGTTTGTGTGTATAAAAAGGGGATATGTCATGAAAGAGTAGCTAAGTCTTTAGTTTTTCTCAGTTTGTGGTTCTGATTTTCTCTATTTTTGAAGTGAATTATAATTTTCTGTGGACTTGAATGTAATGGTGGGGTTTTTTGTTTGTTTTACATTGCAATAGTATAGGCACCTTCTCTGATACTATCTGGTGAAGAGCGAGTCTCAGTAAAGTTCTGCTCCTTCGAAATATACTTCATATTGTTGAAGTTCAAAGTTCTTTGTTTTCTCTTGACTAGCAAAGGAAATCTAATGGTCCTTGAATTTGGTGTGTCAGTAGGAAGATAGTTTCATTCAGAAAGAAAAACATATGAAAACGAGACGTAAACTTCATTATTGCTTGAAAATACCATATTCATAAACAAGAAATTTAGAACTATAAAAAAATTATAGATGTGTGTAACTTTGCTTATTAAAAGTTAATGCCACTAGAGTAAACTGTTGGTAACCAGTCATTTTGAAAATCTGTTCATAAGTTCATAGATGGAGATTTAGGTTTCTAAGAGGTTAAAAGAGTGTAAAAAATGATGAGTGTTTAAAGTCCTCTGCAGTAGGTGGGAATAAATCAGGGTGCTATTTTGTTAAAGGCATAGCCATATGTGAAACAAGCCCCATGCTTTCTCTCAGTGAAGTGATGTATCCAACTCTGCTTTCAGCATGTTGGCAGTAAAAAACATCCCTCTCCTCTGGCATTTCCTTGTAGCACTCCACATGTTTTAGTTGTAAATATTTGCATCAAAAATGTAGCCAGGGCCATGCAACCTGCTGCTGTTAAAAAAAACATTCTGAAAGGTACTCTTTAAATAGACCTGTCTCTGGAGTTCCATAGGGCACTGAATTTCCACAGAACATTTTAGCTGAAGTGAACGAGGAATGTGCAAGGAAGTGAGAGGACATGTTCAGACTGGAACAGATGCCAAAGATGTTAACACTGGCAAAGCTTTAGGGCTACTGTCAAGTTTTGCTTTGTCAGATATTGTGCTTTTGTTTCCAGAAGCTGATGTGTTTTGTCAGCTCTTGGTCTGGGTGGTATTTAGAGCTGTAGCTCTAAAGTGCTTCTGCAAAAAGACTTTTCTTAAACTTATCTTTAGTAAGGTACAGAAAAGCCATTATAAGGCTGTTCTGCTTTAACAGGGATATTAGATGCTTGTTTTCTCTAATAATTTTAAAAGTTTCCCAAAAACCTGAAGTTTTTGTGGGCTGATCAATGCGTCCGTGTTTTAAATATTTCATTAACAACTGCAGGTGTTTTCTTTTTTAATCCCCAAAAATGTAAACTATTCAAGTTAAAAGTTCAGGTCTTGAAGTTTTTATATGTATTTTATGCTTTTATGTGTGCACTTTCAAATAGTGCTTAAAACTCAAAAAAAAAAATTAATTGGAATTTACTTTGTATCACGTCCTTGTAACCATTCACTTTAGCCATTTTAACACATTATTTGGATCAGTTTGTGATATATACTGTACCTTTTTTTCTCTTGCCATAGCTCCAATATCAAGCTACAAATTTTTCTTTAATTTCTGTTTTTTAAGAAGATTGAGCAATCGGTTTGTCTTTTTGATAGTAAACGATCAGAAAATACTTGAGCCATTTTCAGAGGAAACACAGTACCTTTTGTGGAGGTACAGTATTGCTTTTTAATGGTAACCTTGTTTCTAAGTCCTAATTGGATGGTAGCGCCCGCAGTTCCCAGGAAGGCTAGATCAGGATGGCACTTGCTTATACAGTGTTAATTACTCTGTCTTCTTAATAAATACAGTGCCAAGTAATAAAGGTGTGAAGCTTAATATGAAAAATGTTAGGACAAGGGAAGACTGATTGCAGTATGTTTGCACTTTAAATATTTTCTTCTTTATATCCTGTTAGATTGCTGCACTGAGAGAACATAAAATATGTAGTTGCACGTCATCTTTGTCAGCACTCCTTGAGAAGGGATTTGATCTGTGAAAATGAAGTAGCTATTTAACAAATTCCATTTTCTGTATTTGTTGTTGTTCTACATACTGTTGTCCTTTCTTTTTCATTTATTTAAATTTAAAGCTAATGAAACAGGCTGAATTGAGAGGACTGGATCTGGTATTTCCACTCTGTGGAAGGTAGCTGGGAGGAAGAGATTTTATTTTGTATTAATAATTCTAAGACTTTTAGCCATAAAAAATGGAAGAATACTAATAATATTTTTCTGACCATATGCTCCTGTTTTACTTACTTTTTAAAATGTAAGAAGAAAGGAGATGTGCTTAAATGCAAAAGGTAACAACAAAATTGAAGGAAATAACTTTTCTGTTTTATATAATGAACTTATGCCCAGAATTTTCTTTCAAGGGTACTAGTTCAAACTAAGGTTTTTAAAAAAATGTTTGCTGCCTGAACCTTCACTCATCTTAGTTAAGTCCTTGAAAAACCCTACAGATATATGTATTTGAGATTGAAGTATTATATGTGAAGCTTAATGATTTAAGTTGTGTCGTTTCTGTTTTTCACTGGTACACTGGAGGAAAACTTGGCTAATGGTGAGAGGAAAAACGTTTGATTTATGCTTGTAAAGATATAAACCAAGATGTAATTATTCCTCCTTAGTGGCATGGGTTCAGCTCCACCTGGAATCACATCTGTATTTCTTTGCCAAAAAGATATTGATCCAACTGGAAGAAATTCAGTGGACAGTTACAAAAAATGATCAGGGCTTGAATAGGTTGATTTATGAATAAAGCTTAGAAGAATTTTAAATATATGGTTTGCCTCCAGATAACTGTGATTGTGGAAGAGGAAAATACTAAATTGCATATAAACAGGTCCTCACTCTGAAAGTATTAGGTGAAGTACCCCAGAGAAAGCAATAGATGCTTACCACTTAGTTCTTTTCACATAGGTTAGAAAATGTGCAATCTGGAATTCTCCTCCACTGGTAAGGAAGAAGGGCTCGAATAACTACAAGTCTCTTCCTTCCTTTGCTTTTGCGACTCTTCGCTTTATGCTTTTAAGATTTCCCATAAAATACTTCCTAACAGAGAAGTTGCCAGCCTGTAGTTTGTTTATTGGTGGCAGTCCCAGGGCTGTTTCAAAGTAGTACATGATGGGAACACTTGGTATCCTGTGTGAAGGTATTTTTCTAGGCAGCTGAGCCAGCAGCTCCCTGTGGGCACTTAGTGGTGTTCGGCTCCTGTTTCACAGGAGTGACTTTTCCTGTGGCATGATGGGTGGTGGGTGATGTCCCAGCTCAGCCACACACCTGTGCTGCTGGTGGGGCAGGGACTGAGCACAGGGAAAGGCAGCATTGTGTCCTTGTGTCCAAGGGGAAGACACAGTGCACAGATAAAAGTATGTGCTGCATCTCTTCGTGCTACACAATTTTGGGAAGCCTTGGGCTTGTGTGCTAAAGCTTAAAATTCAGAAAAACAAACTGCATCTCATCTATAGCGGATGTTCTGGTTTCCCCTTGCTCCCTGCTGTGTTGATTTGCCATGTCCTACTAAAGGTCACATCACTGGGAAAATTATTGGAAACTATTAAATCCAATAGCACTTACTGTAAAAAAAGAAAATAACTTAAACAATGATTTGTCAGCAGGCAGTACTGCCATCACCTGTGCACACCCGACTTCACTGGTGGTTGAGAAGCCACAGCCAGGTGCATGGACTGCATCTGAAGTTTAGTAATGGCAGTAGGAGTTGTGTTGTACTGTGACTGCCTGAATTTTAGTTTAAATTGAAAAGACTTTAAGGTCTGCATGTTTAAAGTATTTAACTTCAGAAGTACTGACAAAGCTTTTTTTTTTAGAAAACAAAATCTATAGAAGTCCTGCAGGCACCAGTATCCAAAGCTCTTATGGAAAAGACTCTTTAAAGTAATCAGGAGGGCTGGCAAACAACAAACTTAAATGTTTAGCCATAGGCTCTTAAACCACTTGAACATCTTTCCCCTTTGCAAATGTTGGCTTGCTTGTTGCCTCTACCAGCACTCCTGGCAGCTACGTTTTATTTATTCATTCTCCCCCCTGCCATTTTTTCTTCTTCTCTGAGCCTTCTCCAACTTAGGAAGTTTTAATTTTTTACCCTGAAATCTTCTTGGAAACTGTCAGAGGAAAACTGCAAGTGCCAAAGCAGCAGTATTGGAAGTGAAAATGAGGTCAACTGCTTTTTTTTCTTTTTCTTTTTTTTTTTTACACATGGAACTTGCTAGTGTTCCTCTGAGACAGAGGATGACTTTAATTTCTGTGAAGCTTTCCTGCACCTCCGTGTATTTTTTCTAAAGGAATATTTTAAAACATAAAATAGTCAAAATGTGGAGGCTGTTGTGTACTTTCTAACTCCTTGTACAGAGTAGGAGCTGCAGCATATTAATGCTTCTCTGCATGCCAAAAATGGGTCTATATTTTTAGATAGTTCAGCTTAAGCTTCTCAAGAAAGAGGAGGAAAACATGTAAGATCTTTTGTCTGTATATTGCTTGCTGATTTATAAATATGAGTGAATATGATTCATCTAACTAGGCTAATAATGACAAGTTCATGCATTATGTATGTTTACTTTTGTTGCAAATAAAATAGGAGCATAGGGAATACAATAGACTGATAGTAATGTACAGGTGATAGCACACAGAAGGATTTATTTTGAATAGGCAAACATTCTCCAAACTTTTAAAAAGAATGTAGAGTTTTTTCTCCCATTCTTTTTTCTTAAAATTGCTTTAGGCTTCAGGCCTCATGACTTGAAATTCTAGAAAACATAACTCTTTTGGAGGCTGATTGATGTTTACATCACTGTGACTGGGATAATACTTAAGGGTCTGATATTTTTTCTTACTGAAGAAAAAAACAGTTGTCTTGAGTTCTACTGTTGTGAAATACTTTGTTCTTCCTTTTTGTCTGTTTACTGAATTTGAAGAATAATTAAATGGAGGCTGTGAAAGTTTTGATCCTTAGGTTAGACATTTTTGACTGCATCATACTCATTAAATAGAATAACAAAGTGGGAAGCTGCATGGGATTAAATCTTACAAGGGACCTCTTCTTCTCCACCTGAATAGCCATTCTGGATGTGCAACTTCTAGAAATTTGTTGGAGTTTTTTTACCTAGGTTTTGTGTAGTTTCAACCTTTTCACTTATCTCCTGTTTCTACGACATATAATTTTATTACCTTTGAGAATGGTTACGTCGATATGCGCATGTTGTTGTACTGCTGAGAACTGAGGAGGTGGATGGTTCCCAGCACTGCCAGCTAAGCATGTGTAGATGTTGCTCATTCAGTTTTTGTAGGAAGTATTTAAAAAAAACAAACAACATGGAGTTGAAATGTAACTTGTTGATTCTGAAGGGTTATGGCTGAGTCCTGCAGTTTGTTGGGGAGGAGGAAATGTAGAGTGGAGGAGCAGAAATGTGATTTGTGTTAAGAGTTCAAAAAACCAGATATTCTGTATTTCTTTAGCCTCCCCATGCAGAGCCAATGCATGTAGCCTTTACAATTGATGAAGGTTTGCTTTCTCTTCGATTGCTTGCTGAGATTTCAAGCAAATGCAGTAAGGTAGTTTCTTTGGGGAGGAAGAGTGGAGGGTTGGGACCTTTGCTTGTTTGTTTTAATAGCAACTGGTGAGTACCACGGGGGATGGGACCCCTGAGTCTGTTCTACTGAGACCTCCAAGTAACTACAGGGTGATAATATTTTGTATTTTTCAATTCTGGGGAGACTAATAATTGCAAATATTTTTTTTTCTTGACGTTTGTGTTAGTATCCTTTCTTTTCTGGATGGGTTGCGCTAAAAGGGACTTGGATGTCCCTGACATTATTCCTGAAGAAATACAAGCATTTATTGCTACATGATGCAAAGTTCTTTCTGTAATTTGAACACATGAAATGCATCTTCATATATGGATTTCAGTGCTTCTTGAAAAAAGTCACATTTTAAAAGAACAGCTTACAATGCCAAAAAAAGGGCAACCTTCACCAAACTGCTGCAAAAGTTATTCTGATTTTTTGTCCCATTGTATTGTTCTGAAGTAGTCTGGGCTTTGCTTTTCAGAGTGATCCATTTGAATTGTTATGGTTTAAACTTTCTGACTAGACATTATGGTCCATACCTTGAATGTTTCCCCTGAATCATAAAGCAGTGGATGTGCAGTCTTTCTTTTCCTGGCTGTCTTATTCCTACAGTCTTTCTTCACTGTTTTTCCTTATGAAAATATTATCATACAGATACTTACTTAAAACCGTGATTATTTTACTGTGTTCATTTGAAATGATTTTTGTCTTCTTGAAGTACTTGTTTTCTCTTGAATTATACTAGACTTACATACTGAAGACCTCATAAAATCCTTATTTCAAAGTTCACATGAGATAAATAAGGCAGATGTATTACTTTTTAGAAACACATGGAAAATATTGGAATAGTGGCTTTTTTACAGGCTGGTATTCTTTTGTCGTTATAACTTCTGTCAGAATAAAATAGCATGTATTGGGAGAGTAGCAGATACATTTTATGGAATAGGTCTGAAGAGACTGGAAAATAAACAAGGTTAATTTAAAATACGTTCATGAACTTAAAATTATTAGTGCTGAAAAATGGTATGATTGTTTTCACATAATTTAAACAGTGAAATCAGGTGATGTAAAAATTAGTGGTCTTATTTTGCAGTCACTATTGGATGAGATATTTATAATCAGCAGTAATTCTGGAAGTTTCCTGCTGGCTTGGGTTATAGTGTTTCCACAGTAAGTTTAATTAACTCATGTTGCTTCCATCTTTGATTACTGGCTGTGCTGATAAACATCTTTATACAGCACGGATAGGAAAATAATATGTAAGATTTCCTTGTGAAACTTTCTGAAATGTGTGTATTAAGACAGTTTATGTTCTGTGTCTGAATGTATTAAATGATTTGGTGTAATTTTCTTGTTACAGATTCAGAATATGAACAACATAATCACTTTTCCATTGGACAGTTTGCTGAAGGGAGATCTGAAAGGAGTAAAAGGGGTATGTTGATCTTTCTGTTTATATGTAAGATTATTGTTGGTGCAATGGATACATTTAGCTAGTGTATTAATCTTATGTGATGGAAGGCATGGGATATTAAAGTAACCTATTAGCTTAATAAACAAGACTTCAGGGTTTTTGTTTGGGTTTTGTATGTGTGTATGTGAATTGAGTCATCCTTTCAGTTTGTGGTTTTACCTACCACATGTTCTTGACTATGTACACAAAGCAATATTTGAGAAGCTTTAAAAACAGGCCTGAGATACAGAAGATAAGCAGAGAAAGAGGTGTAAGATTTAGAAGCTTAGTTGAGGAGTGGGTAGTACTATATTTAAAAGGATTATTAGTAGTATGTTTATTTAGCATTCTAAACTTACCTGTAACTATATGGATTTTTAGAAAGACACATTAGACTGTATAAGCATAGGATTTTTCTTAATGAAGCTGAAATCTGTTTGTGCCCTGAGGACATTTCCTATTTGAAATAACAATAAGTTAGGACTGAAATGATGATATGTTTGTAATAAATTTCAGAACCTATAGCCAACAAACTTATTTGGCTTATGCTTTGTTTACTAGTGAACAAACAGGAAGCAACTGGCAGCTATTGTTCTAGGACACTGAAGGAAGGAGAAAAATATGTACATAAACTAAAAATGTTTCTGTAAATTACTGGAGGATAAATAGATTATTTAGTCAGATAGGCTTGTTATCTTTGTATTGTTTGCTTAGCACATTTCACTCCTCTTGTTCTTTGCTTTTTCTATGTCAGAATAAATACATCTATTACAATACAGTGTTGTCCCACTGACTTGAGAATGTAATGAAATGCTGCTTTAGTTATTTTAATAATTGTCAAAATAACTAGCTGACATGTTAGAATTAGTTCCTAATCTGTAATTGCAAAGTTTTTCCAGTGTCTGACAGTTAACAGTATTTTTTTTGTAGTTGTCTGATCTCTTGAAGTTCAGTAGAATTTCAGCCCTTCCATTTCTAGATGTCAGTGAAATAACTTTACAACTTGTTAAGATCATTTTATACAAATTACCTTCTCCAGAGGGAAGAAAATTAAGGAATTTGGAACATAAGTAATTTAAAATTCTCATGGAATTAGTTATATTGAGCCGTATGGCCTATGCTGGTCCCATTAAGTCAATGGGAAATTGATTTCTTAAACTTGAGTGGGATGAATCAAGTCCTTAGCCAAGACTATGCTGCAGCCTTGGGATAGGTGCTTCTTTCCAGTAGAGCCAGAGATTGATGAGAAAATAGCTGCTTTGATTAATTGCATCATATGCTCTTGGGATACCATGTTTTACCTTTTAAGGAGTAAAATGGAACTGTAAAAAACATAGCAAAAAACATCCTAGAGATGCTTTTAAAAATATGCATGTATTAATGCTCTTTACAAGATTGTTTTCCTATGTGCAAGATTGCTTTTGCACAACCCTTAGGTGAACCACTCAAGAAGGAGTGAAGTCCCTTATTCTAGTAGGCACTGCAAGTGGCCGAGGTGTGTGTTCATTGTTAGAGCCACAGTATTTTTGATTTAAATAACTGGCTGTATTTTTTTCTTTTTTTTTTTTTTTTTTTTGGACAGGACCTGAAAAAACCCTTTGATAAAGCTTGGAAGGACTATGAAACAAAAGTGTATGTATCTTTTAAACTTTTATTTAAAAGGGAAGTGTAACTGAAATCTGTAAAGGTCATTATTTAATACCAAGGTTGGATGCTCTCAGGAGGTGTTTCGTGTACCAGAAGTGGATGTACACCTATCTGAGGCTTGTAAGTTGTGTCTTATGTCATGTGTCTAGCCCAACTTACCATAAGCCACTTGTTTGAAGGTACCTGATACCCTGTATAAACAACTATAAAATAAGTTTATAAATAATTGAATTGAGTCAATAAAGCTCAACACCTAATATCAAACACAATTGATTCTGGTACCTTGTAAATCTTAAGTGGTTCAGTGCCCTACATCAGGAACAGTTGTTTCCTGGATTGGCTGGGTCAGTTGTGTCAGCACAGCTGATGGCCTCTGAAATAGAATTTTGTAGTGAGTTTTATTCTGCATTACAGTTTTACCTGGATTGTGACTATCAGTTAAGTTTTTGTGTCACATGTCCGGTATCTTTATTCTGAAATAATGCTGCATGTATCAGGCCTTTTCTGATGATACAGGTTGAGAAGAATCACATCTGATGACACTGTTTAACATAAATAGCTTGCAGATCCACAGCCAACTGGACTGGCTGAGTATCTGGCACCATTTATATTTTTTTTTCAGTTGCACAAAGTTATAATGATCCTCTGGTGCCCACTGAATTAGTCCATCTGAAGTCTTCAAAAATTATTCCTGCCTAGCTGTAGCTGGATTTTATAACAAGACATTTTGAAACACTGAGATAAACCTCCAGTCTGACCGTTGGAATCCTTGGAAGATTGTGATGGCTCCAGTGTTTCATGTTCTTGATACCAGTGGGCAATCTCATTTGGTGCCATACCAGTTATCAACTGTTGAAGTAATTAACATTTCTAATCACTGTCCATGTCAGTAGTTGGTCTCTGAGGACAGGCCATAAGGAATAGTCGTACAATGTAGTCTGCTATTGTCTACCAGTATTTGGTTGCTGGATCTGAAAGCTTGTTTACTTGTGTATAACTATTCTAGTGACATCCCACAAAGTTTATGTGCAGAATTTAAAATAAATTTACTTGCTGCTGGGACATACACCAAGAGCCCTGTTACTACTGGACCTGTCATGTCTGGCACTTTTAGGATTTCTGATATAATATTCACTAGGGTTTGTTGAAGCAATGTGAAGATCTGTACTTGATCCACAGTTTGCTCAGAGCTGGTAGCCTGTTTCAGAATCAGGTACTCCAGAAATATTTTCAGTTGATATTTAATTTAGTCAAGTACTTGAAAAGTAAAAAATCCTCTTAGAAAATATATATTTAGAATCTGTATATTTGGGGATTCTCATTTTAGGTTATGAACATGTTGGAATGTTGCTGCATATGCTGTGTCATTCAGGACCTAAAAATGTGATGTTGTGTTTTCTGTCTGTGGGATCGAATCCATTGCTGCTTGTATGATATAATGAGATTTTTTTGTTTTAACCAGCAATTCTCTAGAAAGCCTGTTTTATGACTTTGCTTTCAAGTAAAAGACACTTGTGTTTTGATCTGAAACACGTTTCTTTTTCCACTGTAAGAAAATACTTCTTTTCAAGTTACTTCTGTAGTTTCTGCAAAATCTTAACAAATGAAACAGACGTCCTTGACAATGCTTGTTTCTAAGTTATTTACATGTCAGGTTATTCTACATGCAAAAACTCAAGGTAGCACATGTTAATCAGGAAATTCTTTCAGATCCATGAATCATTTCTTTTGATATGTCTGGGTGGTGGGCTGGTACAGTTGCTGAGTGGTCTATTTTATTTTTTTTAAGTGGTTAGATGAAAGCTCCACATCAATATTTCAGAGTTTAAAGCTGCTAGTCCAGCCTGTTGAACTCCTTGACTTTGATGACGACCAAAGAATTGTCTGCTTGAGGCTTGGGATAGGGAGCCTGGGAATTCTGTGTTCAAGAAAATTCTTTAAAACAGTGGGCTGCTTTTTCTGCCTTTTTTTTGTGTCTGGGGTTGTTTTACAACAGCAGAAGTTACTTAAGGTTGGCAGTCAGGGAATACTGTTTTTCACTGCAAGCTGTGTTGCTTGTGCCAAGGAGCAGACCAATTTTCCATGGTTTTGTTGAGTTAAATTCAGTAGGATTGTGTGATTTGTCAGATCTCTTTTGCATAGGATCACTTCTCAGATAAGTTGAGATGTTACCAGCCGTCATTATTGAGCACTGGTCTTTACAAGTCAGAGATGGGAAGTTGAATGATGTGATTTTTGAAACTAGGATGAGAATATTAATTTGACCTTGTTCAGGTCAACTTTTATCACATACTAAATTTTGGATGTAGGACTACAATGAGGTTTCTCTGGGTTGCTGTTATATGTGCTGCTGAGGTTTCCTGAGAATGTCACTGTCTTCGTTCTGTGGCTGTTCCAAGTGGACCTGAACTTCCTTACAGCTGTGCATTTTGGTCATCTGTAACAGTAGGTGGATGCAGACTTATTTTAAGAATTCTTTAGTGCATATTTTGATGTTTTTGTTGTTGTATTTTGATGGTCTGTGTTTTAACAAGAAGGACTGGTAGAGGTAACCTCAGTCTCACCTATGGCTTGGGTTGCCAGAGCGGAATTGTGGATGTAGTTGCTGATAGCCAGTGGTTTGTTCAACCTTCTTCAGTCTGTTACTTTAGATGACTCCTTGTTTGGATTGTGCCAAAAACCCGTCCCAGATTTGTTCTTAGCTAGCTGTCTTTTCCAGTGATTCTTCTTCAAACATGTGAATAACTCTTTATTCTTTTTTTTTTTCCTCTTTATTCTTCTCTCTTTTCCCTTTGGGTTAACAAACCATTCAAGGCTACTGGGCTGCTCTTTTTCTGCACATCTCTCTGTATCATATGCTTAACATCATATCGTTCATCTGCATTTCCTACTCAAAAGTACAGACCTGTGAAGCTATGTGCCAAATAGCAAAGCGGTATTTTTGTAGTCTGTGGGGAAGTGACAGTCTTCATCCTGATAGCTGTCTTTATAAAGAAGAATTAGAGCTTATTTGTCACACTGGCTCATCTGACTTACTTGCATCTCTGTGATGACCTCTCAAGTGCAAATACACCCAAGTGTGACCTACTTGAAAAGAAGCAAATTTAATTAAAAAATGGCATCTGTTTTGCTTCATCTGTGTAACGACTTCTAAGCTGCTACTTCAAGCTCAGTATGTAATTAAGTGTGCTTAAAATTACTATATATTTAATTCTTGTTTGGGAGAGGGATGTTAAGATCCATTCTTATGCTCTTGGATCACCATTCACCATTGTTAATTATTATGCAATAATAATCTTCTTTGCCCTGTAGCCACCTCACTTCTCAGACTGTTTTCCTGAGGATCACCTTAGCTGAAGTAACTGAGGGAGGCTGGATCCACTTTTCATTATTCCCTGGGGCTGCTCTTAAATAAGGGAGTATGAGGAACAAGTAACCTATAGCTTCATGTAAGCCTACCTCAGGCAAAAATTGGGACTATCCTTAGGTAACATTAATGAATAATTCATCTTTTCTCACCATCAGTCATTAACATGATTCAGTTGGAGCCATAAAGATTTAAAAATGTTTTTAAAGCTTTAAAGCAGTGCATTTCTCTTGGGACCTCAGTTACAGCCATTGTTTCCCACACAAGAGCTGGGAGATGCTGCCGGCCACAGCAGCGGCGCAGCGGGACTGGGCTGTGTCCCTTGGGGAAAGGTGTTGCAGACTGGGCTCTTCTTGCTACGAGGCAGTTGCTGTCCCACATGTACTGAAACACTAATGGCAGACGTGCCAGGGGAGCGTACGGGGAAGGAGTACACATGTCCTAAAAACTGCTCATTCTCCCAGCAGACAGATCAGATTCAGGAAGGCACTGAGCCAGATTTCACCCACGTGCTTCAGTTTAATCAGTCCTGCTGGGGTAGATTCTGAGGTAAAGACTTTGTATCAATTTTGCGCAGGAAATCAGAGCAGCAACTTACTGAAGGATACTATTTACTAATTTTTTAACTGAATATGTCTGTATTCCAGACACAAACCTGACTTTCCTGAAAATAAAGAAATGTTATTTTTTTTAAAATAAATATCTATGTTGGGACCTGTAAATATATATTATCTTCAGAAGTCCTCTTTAATAAGTGTTGTGCTAATGCTGTGAAATGTAAAGGTTTAATGAAAACTAATAAGCTATTCCTGGGAAGGCTGGCTACCTCTCCTCCTTTGCCATTCTCCTTTTAGAAACTGGGCATGAGGTCTCTTGTGCACAGCTGCCTGAAGAGAACAAGTTGTTTAAATGTGCCTATGGCATTATAAGATGAAGGCAGTAGCATTACATTACTGTGAAGAAATACAGGTGCTCGTATCTAGATATAACTCTGTTGTTAGTGGTTTGTTTGTGACTCATTTGAAGTCAATGGAAAAATGAGCAAAGTCTAAATACAGTCTTCTGTAAAGATGTCTGTACAGCTACTTGTTAAAATGATGATGTTTCCAGTTTGGTAAACTCATGTTTTAAACAATATTAAAAAAAAGCTTTTATCAAATTACTTCTTCAGAACTCTAACTTGACTCAGTATATCATTGATATTCGTAGGCAGTAGATATTTCTGTCACATTTCTTTTTAAAGCAACTGCATAAGACAAAATGGGAGTCACAGCTTGAAAACAGTGACATAGAATGAGAATGCTAAGCAAGGTAGCTTTAATATAGAATCACAGAATAGAATAATACAATCATTTAAGTTGGGAAATACTTTAAGATCATCAAGTTCAGCCATAAACCTAACACTGCTAAGTCTACCGCTAAACCATGTTCCTACGTGCTGTATCTACACATCTAAATACCTCCAAGGATGGTGACTCAAGTACTCCCCTGGGCAGCCTGTTCCAATGCTTGACAACCCTTTCTGGGAGAAATTTTTTCTAATATCCAATCTAAACCTCCCCTGGCTCAACTTGAGGCTATTTGCTCTTGTTCTATTGCTTACCTGGGAGAAGAGACTGACCTCCACCTCATTACAACCTCCTTTCAGGTAGTTCTACAAAGTGATAAGGTCTCCCCTGAGCCTCCTTTTCTCCAAGCTGAACAATCCCAGGTCCCTCAGCTAATCCTCATCAGACCTGTGTTCCAGACCCTTCACCAACTCCGTTGCCCTTCTCTGGACACGCTCCAGCACCTCAGTGTCTTTCTTGTAATGAGGGGCCCAGAGCTGAGCCCAGTACTTGAGGTGGGCCTTCACCAGTTCTGAGTACAGGAGGACAACCACTGCCCTGGTCCTGCTGGCCACACTATTGCTGATACAGGCCAGGATACCATTGGCCTTCTTGAACACCTGGGCACACTGCTGGCTCACGTTCAGCTGCTGTCAACCAGCACCCCCACGTCCTTTTCCAGTGAGCAGCTTTCCAGCCAGTCTTTCCCCAGCCTGTAATGCTGCCTGGGGTTGTTGTGACCCAAGTGCAGGATTTAGCCCTTTGCCTTATTGAATTTGATACCATTGGCCTTGGCCCGTCAATCCAGGCTGTCCAGATCCCTCTGCAGAGCCTTCCTACCCTCCAGCAGACCCACACTCCCACCCAACTTAGTGTTCTCTGAAAACTTAGTGAGAGTGGACTCAATCCCCTTGTCCAGATGACTGAGTAAAGATATTAAATGGGGCTGGCCCCAGTATTGAGCCCTGAGGAACACCACTAGTGACCAGGCATCAGCTGGAGCAGCTCCCTTCACCAGCACTCCTTGGGCCCAGCCATCCAGCCAGTTTTTCTACCCAGTGAACAGCGTACCCATCCAAGCAATGAGCAGGCAGTTTCTCTAGAATGCTGTGGGAAATGGTGTCAAAATCTTTACTGAAGTCCAGGTAAACCACATTCATGTTATACTGTTTCAGCCTGAGATTTCATATTAATTATTTTTATTTTGAAGGAGATTACCTGCAAATTAAATGGAAGAGTCTTTGAATGAATCTGCAGATGTTATGGATGAAATGCTGGAAAGATTTGAGCACATTTTGCTCATTATGCCCTCTTCTGCCCCATCATTCAGAGCAGGATGAGTGAAAGGGAAAAGCTTTCCCGCATTTCCAAAAGGAAAAGATGGCTTCTCCATTGAGGACTTGAGAGATAGGAGAGACATGCTTTGCTGTCAACATTGACAGGCAGTAGGATAAAATAAAATGGAGGCTCTTTCACTGAAAAGCTGGAGTGCCAGAGCCTGGAGACTCAGGCTGAAAAGGAAGACTAAACAAAGAAAGGATATTTAAAATTAAAATGTCTAATATTATTTTGTCAAACAAAATAGCCTTCAGAAGCACTCCATTATCCAGAGTGCTCCCAATTCAAATGTGTTCCTTCCAGGTGCTGTTCCCAGTCTCTGCAGCTTCTCATGTATGTACCCAGACTCAGCCTGGCTTACTGCTGTAGGGGGAAGGAGAGGAAGAGCAAGAGTTGCTTCCCATCCAGCCAGTTCACTACTACTGTGTGTGCACAGGATGCTCTGGTTACCCTTATTGACTGGCTGAAAATAAATACCAGTATTTGGTATTTATTTACACGATGATCTGTATGGCAAAATTGATTTATTTGAAATGCAAATTATAATTTATGTTGAAAAACAATTGCTTTTCAATTTAGAGCTGTAAAAATAGTCTTACATTGGAAACTGAATGGGTGAGACCATTCACTTTGTTTGACTTTTCTGTTGTTCTTCATCCTGTTTCAGCTTTGCTTGTCTGCTACACACATCTGAGCTCACTGTGTATTAGTTATGTGCAACTGCATTGTAAATGGACTAATGTGTGCTCAGAGTCAGCAAAGTCTATGTGATACATGTGTTATGTGCTGCACGAGCTTCAAGAACAGCAGCATAACAAAACATTTGCTGCTTTCCTACTGCTTCTGGAGTATTTTTTAGAGTTTTCACAATTTTCTTATTAATTTTGCCTAATTGATCTGCCTGGAAAACCTTAATACCCTGCAATATTTGAAATTCCACAGTGTTATGTCACTGAACTGTCTTTGACAGTTCTGACAACAGGATTTGGTTAATGTCACAATAGAATGATACTTGAAGCTGAATTGATCCTTGCATTTGGATGGGAAACCCAGCCAACCTTTTGCACTCAGAAGATTTGCATGCAACACTGCTGTACGGAATTTCTTTGTTTCCCTAGAAACAAAGTGTCCTGTAGTATCAGTCAGATGGGAGGTAGCATGTTACTGTAACAAAGTAGCAGGATAAATTTTAGATTGCAAACTTGAAGATGTAGTTAGAGATTAAAAGCACAAATAATAAGGAAATGCAAATGTGAAACGCATTGTCATGTGTCTCTAGTATTTGGGCTTTTGGGTATTGGGGCTTTTGGTAAAGCATCTTTTTGAGGTTTTGAAGCAATATAGCCTGAAGCTCCAACAAATGGGTTCAAGGATGTCTTTCTCTGAATTACTTGGTAGAGGCTGGTATGCTTTCGTCTTGGTTTAACTATTGTTTTACCTGTGGAATATGATTTATCCTTTAAAGAGTAGAAAAGACTCTTTCACCAAAATCTAGCTTTCTTTACAAGGAATACAATGCATGCTGTGATATTGTGCATAATGTTTGACTTTTTGGTGGTATGAATTGTCCTTTGGTTTAACTAGCATTTAGAGACACTTTATGACATGCTAGTAAGCTCTTATGATTTTGGAGACAGCTTTGTCATCCTGTGTTTGAGTATTGTTCTCTGTAAACAATGAAAATACCATTCAATAGCAGTTGATAGTTATTAGCCTTCACATACATTTCAGAGAATTCTCTGACCTCAAGAATCGTTAAGTTATATGTGGAAATTGAGAGACCTGAAACATCCTGGATCTTTGCTCTGCGGTTTGACTGGTTTAGAACAATCAAAAATGATATAATGTAAACTCTCCTAGAGTGTGTGCTAGAAGGGAACTGCATGTTTGTCATTTTCTGTTAGTCTTTTTTGCAGTGGTTTATCTTCCTTGTTCAGGTTTGGTTAATTCTTGTGTTTGGACTTTTCTGTGCCTACCAAATGACGTAATTGGCAGTAACTGGGTAAGAGTACAGACTTATTTTTCATGAAAACAGAACAGTGTGGAATTGAGGTTTTATTCAGGTGACTGGAGTTTTTCAGAATATTTATTTCAAAGGAGAATAACTTCTCTCTAAGCATGTGCTTCTGGCAAGATGTGATGGGCTGAGGAGGATGTGCTGGCTGCTGGAATATTGCACAGGGATGGCTCTGCTGTGCCTGCCAGTGGTGAGAGCACAGCGGGGCTTTTCAAATTGCTGCTCGAAATGTTTCCCAGTGGATATGTTATGGGGTGGGATTAATGGGATTAATTCCTGTTTTTCCTTGCTGCTCGAGGTGTAATAGGAGGCAGTTCCTCATTCTTGAGAAGTGTAAGTTCAGAATACTTTGTTGACTGGAAGTCCTTAGACTATCTAAGACATTTTCCCATAAGCAGTTAGGTTAATGTTAACATCAGGTTAAGAGAGTACTTGAGACATGTCATCTTTTTAGAGTGAGAACTGAGAGACACTTGACTACCCAAGAGGAGGTAGGACAGTTGTGTGTGTTATTTGTTCCTCTGATCTCCTTCCTGTATTCCTGTGTAATGCTTCCTCTTGTTCACAAGCAGTATAGCATTTCCTTAGGAAGCTTTTTTTGAATTTTCAAATTCTAAACAGTATGAGTGGCAAACTAATAGTCTTTCTCCAAAAAGCAAACACCCTCATGTATTTTCTTATTATCTTTTTTTTCCGTATTGGACTTGTCTAACTGGGTTGTCTAATTATGCTACTGCCTTTAGGAACAATACAGAGAATAGCTGTAACAAATGCACAAGTGTGTTTATGGGAGTATGGCAGGCACTGGTTATCCATTTATATTCTACAGGAGAACCTGTTTCATTCAGAGCTCTTGGAAAATGTTCATGGAAACTCTTAGGGAATTAGGACAGCTGGTCTAGCAGACTTTGAAGTCTGCAACACAGCCGGCTGACCGGCATTCCCAGTGCCAACTGGCTCAGCAGCAAGTAGAGACAGCAACTGTGATTTTGGCTTAGGAAACCCCATATATATAGAAGATGACTTGATGACAGGCAAGACTCAATAAATCTGGTGACATAATTGAACTCTGTTAACCAGTGTTTGCTCTGTTGGGATTAAACAACACCCTGTGTTATCAATTAAAACTCATTATTTTTTCTGTATTTCCTTTCTTCAGAGTAAGAACTTAGTATCTTCTCATTTAGTGTCTTCCTTTGGAATATCTGTCAGAACATTATTTTAACAGATGATTGAATTAGATTTCAGCTACTGTATGTCAGTGCCGATCTTTAGTCATTGTCAAATTTCAAATGAAATGTCATCTGGAAGTAAGTCGTATGCAAAGCTACAGGAGTTTGGCTCTGCATCTGTCAGGAGACTTTGTGAATAATCAGATTTCCTGAGAGGCTGTGGATTTCTCACTTCATTGACTGATGCTTTTTGCCTTATAGTACAAAAATAGAGAAGGAGAAAAAAGAGCATGCTAAGCTACATGGGATGATCCGTACAGAAATAAGTGGAGCTGAAATTGCAGAAGAGATGGAGAAAGAAAGAAGGTTCTTCCAGTTACAAATGTGTGAGGTAAGATGCAACATGAAATTCATATTGTTCTGCTGCTGTTTTTAGGAAAGATTTGAAAAACACAGTTGTTTAATGGCAGTTGTGACACTAAAGGGAAATGCTGAGTTATTTGTGGCCTCCATTTGTGAAAACACATTTTTTTTTATCATCCAGATGTGCAAACTTTGGAGGGAATTTAGATATGTTCTAATTTCACTTAACAAGTAAATTAATGCAAAGCTCAATAAAACACTAAGAGATTATAATAAATAAGCCTTTACACTACTAATTCACTGTAAGTTATTTTAAGCCCTAGATCATTCTCTGAATTGTTCCCTGTGCTGACAGCTGTTGCGTTATTATGAGGAGAGACTCTAGTCTAGCACAGTGCTGGGCTGGTGCAGAGAAAAAGTGCTAAGGATGGAATCCAGTTGTCTTTCAAGATGTTTCAGAATGTTTCTATTTGGAAGTCTTTGTGATTTTGCAGTATGTTAAATCTCATGTGAATATTTTTGGTTTGATTTGTTTAAGGACACATCTGGTTCCGTGGTTGGGAATTCAAGTTGCTGTGTTCATTTTTTCTGTGCATTAACTCAAAAATATACCATGGGTGATTTTACTGTGATGAGTATAGCTAATTTGACTCATATGCCAGCATAGCATAACTGCAGTTGTCCTGAATACCACTTCTAGTAACTGCATGCACTCATACCTAATAGAAAAGCTTCACATTCCTATACGGAGTCAGACTAAAGTGTTCAAAACCCAGAAAGGGATTTGAGTACCCGATAAACATATGGATGTTGTCAGCTGATTGCCCATCTGTATCCCTCCTAAGAAACAACCAGGAACAGATGCTTCTCCCTTGCTGTGTCACAGTAAAGGCGAAGTTCACGTGAATCAGTTGTAGTGGTAATGCAGGGTGAAGTCTGTGAAATTGGATCAGGGTACCTCAAATGTAGAATAGCTAAAGTGTATCCTGTATTTCTTCTGATTTTGAAGAAAAAAGTTTTTAGTTGGTTACCTCTGAATAGTCAGAAAAGGGGACTTTTTGATAACGAAAGCTATAAAATCAACAGGTAGATTTTAAAAATTGTTAAAATAATCCCTCACTTTTTTTTTCAGTAAAATGGTTTCCTCCTTAATGACATCTGTTTAGCAATGAATTTAACAACTAGTGAGACACATTCTTAGATGTGCTGCTAGGTTTATGAATGGTTTTCTAAATCTACCTCACAAACACTTCCATGCTTTCTTTAATAGAGGCTTTCCCTAGGAGCCATAAAGGATGTTTTAACAATTTGAACAAATCATAGTGAAATATCCTCACAGGATATCAAAAATCAGCAGTGACAAAAGTCCATTTGTGTGATTTAACCCTCGATGCCACTTTTTGATGCACTCTCTTTTAGGTCCTGTAAATCTGTAACTGTTCAAGCTTATTGAAATATAACTGAAAATAAATGTTTAAAAAAAACACTGTAGCAGTAATAATTGATTTCTTTTGTGAATTACTGTTTTAACAGTATCTACTGAAAGTCAATGAGATCAAGATTAAAAAAGGAGTGGACTTGCTTCAGAACTTGATCAAGTACTTTCATGCTCAGTGCAAGTATGTTTTAGTTTTCTTTATACCTACACAATAACTGGAGCAATGTTTTGTTTTCAACTTCTGACATCATCACAACGCTTTTCTAGAATTTTCAAAATAAATATTAAGATTCAGATTGCTTTTGTCATAGACAAGTAATTCCTTTTGTCACTATTTTCTGGAACATGTAACGAGGTTGAAGTTGTTGGTTGAAAGGAGTGCCAAACAATAATTTGCCATGTTTATAAATTACTCCTGAAACAGAGCTATTCGTTTGGTCTATTACTTAGCAGTCCATTAGTTTTGATGGACTTTTTTGAGTGTATCTGGCAATGATATAAATTAATTCTCTGCTAAAGAAAAATAAATTGCATAAGCAGTGGGTTTAAACTATATTAAAAGAATCACTCTTTTTCTAGTTAATTGGAGGACCCGGTAATAAAACATATAGTTCTCATTAGAATTATGTACTTTTTTATGATAGTCTTACAAATCAGTAATGTAGCAATGAAGTCACAGCTATAACCTTGAAAGAGCTGCTGCTAACCTGTTGAAATCAGTAAGTTTTCTTCTTCAAACACCAGTTTGCATCTATGTATTTTTTTCCCTATGTTGCTTTTAAAATCAGTTTTACCTGTGGTATGTCACTTATCTGCTCTGTCCATTTAATAGCAATTCAACAACATAAATGCTGTGCTGTGTTGTCACTTTCATGTCTACTTCCCAGAATGAAAATATTTTCTGTTGCAAACAATGCAGCAATTTTTAATCAAATATGCATGTAATTGTGGTTTCTTAAAATTTATTTTTAAAATCAGAATTACTGAGTTTTTTAAGAACTGGAATACTGGGCATAGATAATGTTACTCTGCCAATATAAAAATACATATAATACAGTAAGATGTAACATATTCAGTTTACATGTAGACTATAGTTAATGCTTGGGAAACAAAGGGGATTTCCTTTAGTAGGAAGATTGCATCAGACGTGAAATTATTTGGCTTCAAGAAGTCATAATTATTTTATATCTACTAGAGCTTTTGCTGTTCTACAAATGAATCTTGCTTGTTCTGGGCCTTCACAAAATGGGATGAGAACCTGTATTTGAGGTGAGAATGAGGAAAATTTATGTGGCAGTGGATTGTGGCAGTTCTGAATCTAATTGGGGATTTTGCATGTTAGAATAAGCTATGATGGAAATAAAGAGGTGGATCAGCCAAAGATGCATTAAAAAAGAGTTTAATGTTTTGAAGTTTATGGCATGGCATAATAATATGCACGTCTTCCTTCGGCAATTTTTTAAGCAGAAAATACAAAGTGAAGTTTAATAACAGCTTGCTTTTTGCTTTTCTTTTTAAGTTTCTTTCAGGATGGGTTAAAAGCAGTTGAAAGTCTGAAGCCTTCAATCGAGACGCTCTCGACAGATCTTTATACAGTGAGTAGCAACCTTTCACATTTGTGTTGTAAGTTTAGTTTTTTACAGTGGAAGCATGAACATTTTGGTTCAGATTGGCTGACTGTTTTAGTAGTCAGCATTTTAAGGTTTTCAGTAGATTGTTGAGAAAAATCTTGTTCCAATATAGCATTTAGAAGCCTTAGTTTTAGTTCAAGACCCCACTGTGTAAAGTGTTAGGAAAACAGCCTTTGCTCTAAAGTGTTTACTGACTAAGTGGAAAAGAACATGTGGTTTCAAATGGAACACAAGGAAGCAAGAATATTGTGAGGCAATATCAGTCTTAACCCAGCAACATCCTTGCCATTATCAAGTTTTCTGAAGATATAAAGGAAAAAAAATTGATCACATTATCTTTTCTCTTTGTTTTCATTCTTGATGAATATTTTTTAGAAAAATGAACAATTAAGCAGCAAATTTGAAAGACCTGCGTTGAAAATAGAAAATAACGTTATTTTTAACCTGTGTTTTTATTCATTCAAGATTAAACAAGCACAAGATGAAGAAAGAAGACAATTAACACAGCTTAGGGATATTTTAAAATCAGCACTCCAAGTTGATCAGAAAGAGGTGAGCATATAAGGTGGTTTAACTTTGTAATACCTATTTTAATTACTTCTAATGTAATGTTAGTATTCAAAACAGTTATTTTAACATTTATCAGCCATCTAATTTCTTTTGTTCATTCATCTTTGTTTTGATGTTGATATTGAAGTGTGTGACAAAAATTTTTAAATTAATGCCCACTAAAAATACAAGACTTACTGAAAAGTAATTTCTTTGTGTTGCCAGTATTGCAAAATAATTCAGATGGTGCACTGTTGCAGACTGAGAATGAAAGAACTTTGGCAGTATCAAGGAGACCCTATTCGTGGAACCTTATCTCACAGTACTAATCCAAACTGTGTAAAGATTATGTGAAACTGAACTTCAAATCCCAAACCACCTCTGTCATCTGCAAAAGTAACAATTAAGTTTGCTACTCTGCTGCAAGATGCCAGGGTTCAAATGTGCAAGGGCTGGGGCAGTTTGGCAATCCAACAAATAAGTATTTTTTGAGTTTTGATTGATTGCCGTTAGATTTAATGAGTTCTGGAGTAGTTTCATTTGCAGACTCTGATCTGGAAGTAAGCGTCTTTTGTATACTGTAATCCTAAATATTGGGTCTACTTTTGTTTCAGATTGCTAGTGCTTCCTCTTCATATAAATAAATGCTTGCCAGCTTCCTTTGTGTGGCTGCTGGGCCATGAGAAGTGATGAATGAGCCCCCTCCCCCTTTTCAGATTCTCTTTCTGAAGGGGTCATGATGAAATAGTTTAGTCTGTAGAGCTCAGACTTCCTTGATCTTTTCCGGTCTTGCTTTGATCTTCCCATAAAAGTTACGGTGACTCCTGGCTTTTACTGGTGACAGATGATGGTTGTTGAGCAATGTAAATGAGTGAAGGATGTCCCTGCCCACAGCTGGGGGTTGGACTGGATGACCTTTAAAGGTCCCTTCCAACCCAAATCCGTGTGATTGTGTGACCTGCTGACAGGCCTTTGGAACAGCCTTGAACGCTCTTCACTCCGAGATGCTGTTTGTTACCTTTTGAGGTTTGTGATGATGACCATTATGGACGAAGCTCCATACAGGCTACAGGCCCTTTCTTAGATTCTGCCTGGCATTCAGGACTCACTGATTTGCCAAAAACTTCCAAATCTGAGCTCTGCAGAATTAGAAACTAGTGATCCTCATGGAAATGGTGACTGCTTTGGGTTCACCATTGATTGCCACTCTCAATAAGAAGTCATTACTGTTTGGAGTGTGTTAGCAGGCTTCTTATTTTAATTGGGTCATTGCTCAAGGGGGATACCAGAAGCAGTTGGGTGTCGTGGTTGCTGCAAATGTTGCTTCTCTGTTTACCTCTTTATCAGTGATACTGATAGTAAATGTATATGGAAACCATGATGAGTACACATCTGTTCATAGACTCATAAATTAATAATACACATAAATTTATTATTTCTGCTGGGTTTGTGACATTTAAAAATGCAAGCATAAAAAGTGCTTTGTGCTATAGCTATTATTTATTAATTCTGCAAATCTAGATATAGATGCTTACCTGCAGAGCACGAGAAATATAATTATTTTTAAAGTTTTTTTGAAAACATCAGTTAATCAGTGGGATGCCAAAGAGCTGTGATATAATTTACTGTTCAACTCACTAATATTATTCTTGTTGCACTGTAATTTCCTTTACTATAACTGATTTCTTTTTCCTTCCTAAAATGCATTTACATTTTGTGACCGAAGTCTAGGAGAGTAAGTGTTACCATGTTTTAATGAAAATAGTTGGCATGATTTCCATTCAGATTTCAAGAAACTGGATTTTTCCTTTGAGCTCTTGTCTGTTGACATGAAAAGACTGGTTCTTTCTTTCTTCACTTGGGTTTGTTTTATTACCAAAAAGGAAAAAAAAAAAGTTACCATATTCTTCTTGGGAAAGAAAATTGCTGTAAGACAAATTGGTGATTTCTGTGACGCTTTCTTTTGGAAAATTAAATCCAGTTGCTTGATTTGATGTTCTTGCAAGATTTTGAAAATATATGTACTTTTAATTAAAATGGACTTCATGTAAGAAATGATGGAATGTTGACAAATATCGTTTCTGTTGTGTTTAAAAAAAGAAAACACACAAGCACTCATAGTGAACTTTCTTTTGTTGTGCCTGTAAATGTAGTTTCCTCCTGCACAGAACTTCCTCAAACCTGGTTTGTATTGAAACTTCTTTTTGAAATGTCATTTCATGTACATCTTCGTAATTTTTAATTTTTAAACTTTCAGTTTTCAAACTATAGAGGTCTTGCAAGTTTTGGAGTCACCCTTAGAGTCGTATTGCCTAAACTGTTCTCGTTTCATGACCTTGGGTGAGGTTGTCTCCTGTGACTGTAGTCTTTAGATTTGCTTCTACTTCTTTGGTAGAACCTGTAATCTATTTAGGCCTCTGTAAAATATGACAAATTTTGTGTTTCTTGACAAAAATGATAGTAGCTGTGCTATAGGAAAGACTGCCTGCAGGGGGTTCTGGTAGATATGTCTTTTAGAGGCTCTGTGGGACTGTAATAAATAAGGATGGATCTCTGAAACATCCTGCAAATGCCAGAGAAGTTCAGCTCCGGAAGAGCTGTAAGGACTTTTTTGGCAGCTTTATACACAGGAGTGATCTGAACAGTCTAAAAATCTTGCTCCATAGGAGCTGTGGAATGACTAGCAAAAAATTTGTGGTGTATAATTTGAAGCACCTTGTATTGGAAAGGTCTATTGTGTTCACATAGTGGGGCTGATAAATTGGATTTTGGAATATCTCTTACCAGTAGTCACAGACCATCTTTAGAGAATACTGTTTTCAGATTTATTTCATTTTTAGCTATGCTGTTCAGCTTGAAGTCAGTCTGTCTTTATAACTTCGGAACAAATAATTTCCAACCTCTTTATGGTCAGGGAAGTGGTTCACTAAAAACATGCTGCAGTTAAATGACTCACCTTTTTTTTTTGTGCCTATCTGCATTTCGAAGCTGATAAAGTGGTCAAAGTTCAGTTTCTTAGGCTTGTGTACCTCAGTCTGTTCTGATTTTATTATGTTCAAGAGATATTTAAAATGACAATACTCTGTGCTAGGTATGTCCTCTATCCTGTGGTGATCCATTTCCTCCCATAGGTAATGTACATTGTTGCTGCTCCTCAGATGAGGCCATTGGGTCTGACTCTGTTATCTGTGATTTGTATCTCTGGTATGTGCAATATGCAAACCAGAAATAAGGGAAGATCCTTTGGAGAGCCTGCATATGGAAAAGGCATGCTGAAATTGTCTGGAAGGATGTTAATTGTGATGGTGATTTGTGGGATGGCATCCTGTCTGTTAGGAGATAGATCAAAATCATGCACTACTCATCAGAGAGCTGTGGAAAACCGTCATCTGGCAATCACCTTGGGCATTACTGATCTGGACATGACCTGAACTGAGGATTTAAAATGGCAAATATGTTTGTCCTTAGGTTCTTTTCATGAAATAGTATTAAATTTTTTAAAGATACTGTTCATAGTAATGAATGTGTGGAAATACACGTCAGCTACAGCAGCTTCCTCTCCTGCTGAAATAAGGCAGGAAGCTTGTATTATTGGTTTGCCAGTTTGGCCAAACACAGCAGCTGAGTGTAAAAAGCTGAAGGGAGGGATCTGAAATGCAGCAGAAAATGATGCACAAAAAGGAGCAGCTCAGACTTAAGTAATGGGAGTGGTGCTATGAGCAGGTGTTGGAGGTCACCTGAAATCTTTACATAATTGAGGATGGGGAGAACTGAAATTAATTTCCTGTACGGCCTCTAATCTTCCCGGGAATGGAGTTCCTTTGCTGACTAATGGGAGGCAGAGATCAAGGCATTGGTAGGGCACAACTGGCAGTGTCAGATCAGATTTTCTTCAGAAGTCAGTAAATGTACACGTGCAGTGCTTCTTAATGAGAGACAGGAATTTTTTATAAATGTTGTGGCTCTACGTTGTGCAGACAGAGTGCAAAACCAAATAATTCTGTGTAAACAAACTGGAGAGGAACGATAAACAGACTGGTTTAAATCTGAAGGTATGCTTTGTCAGGCACAAACATTTAAGTAGTGGTTTTGTAGTGCCTTTAAAAGCCTCAGATGCATGTTGTATCTACCTAATACAGCTTCCTAGATCGCTAGCTGAGAGTCAGGGAAGTGGGCACAGGTTGCTTCTGCTGAGAAGAAGCACCAAGGAGGGTTGCAGCCTGTGTTGAGCTCAGCTCATGGTTCTCAGGACCACTGAGCTCCAGCACTGTGTTCAGGATGAGCCTGAAATCCTACAGCTTGGAGGTATGGAGTCCTCAGTGCTCTGAACAGGGGTGTAGGTGGTAGCTCTGTCCCTACCATCAGGTTTAGAATAGCTCATAGTCATGTAAGCGAGCTGCTTTGGGGGTTTTTCCCTTGCTATACTTGTATTATCTGCCTTATATAACAGAAGTGTAATTATGTCCATAAAGCAATGATAATAGAAAAAAAAGCAATTACAGGTGTTAATCATTGTTACTGTAGGCATTTAAAAGTCCATCCTGTCATGTTTCTGCTGCTAATATAGCATGACACATCAGATTCCTCATTTTTAGGTTCTTATTTTTTAAGAAGGTGGATTCTTGCAGCAGTGAGTCCTGCCTCTGGGTAGTTCTGAGAGCAGTGAGAAGGGTTTAGTTAATCCTTGTCTCTTCCAGGACCAGAATTCGACTTTGTTCAAGATATTTTGCTTTAAATTATTCTTCTTCTGGAAATGATTTTTCAGTTTTCCTATATGACTCCTGAACTATATTACCAGGAGGTCTCTTGTACTTTTCAGACAATAACTTGACTCAGTTTCCACAAGGAAAATCACTTCTTCAGATTGATGTATGTAATTCTTTTTGTTACGATGGAAGGGTAGACTAGCAATTGCAGGTAATAATAATCTTTAATGTTTGTACCCTGTAGTGTTTGCATGAACTGGAAAACCCACTGCTTAATTAAATTTTGAGCTAAAACCCCAATATATTAAGGCCAATAGTAAATCTAAATAAAGCAAGTAAAAGGATTTTGGCAGTTGCTGATAATGACTACTTATCAAATGTTTTTTGTGCCCTCTGAAGAAAGAAATGGATCTTGTTCTTTCTCATTGAGGGGGAAAAATATGCTTCATTTGGCCTGTTGGATTAGAGCAGAAGGAGAAGCTCTGAAACTCATTAATGGGGGGTTAGTTTGGTTGAAAGTGTGGAATGCATTATAAATTGCTGTTGGTTATTTCAGGATTCTCAGCTTCGGCAGAGTACAGCTTACAGTTTACATCAGCCTCAGGGAAACAAGGAGCATGGCACTGAACGGAATGGTAGTCTGTATAAGAAAAGTGATGGGTAAGTACTGCTGGAGTCTACTGGAAAAAACATTAGGTCTTAAGAACTGAAGCACTGTCATACAAAATATATTTAAAACTGAGTTACCTTTTTTTTTCCCCCCTTTAAACTAGAATCAGAAAAGTGTGGCAGAAAAGGAAGTGCTCAGTTAAAAATGGTTTTCTTACAATTTCCCATGGTACAGTAAGTATTTGTTTTCAGTATTTTATGTACATGGTTGCTAATACAAAAAGGCAGGATCTGCTGGTCTATATTTGTAATTTGGAATTAGCTAGATTCCTGATTCAGTGTTTTGAATATGAGTGATATTATTTTTTTAAGGCAACTTTTCAGAAATATATCAAGACATACACAGCATCTAAAAATACAGCTATTCTAATGCTTATGACTATTAATGGGAAAAAAGGGCTTTTTTAGTGACTCAGTACATGTAAATGTTCATATTTTACCAGTCTATCTAAAAATACAAATTCAAACTTTTTTTTTTCCAAAGATATAATTGGGCATGAAGCCATCTTTTAGATAGGAGTTAAACAACTTTTTATATTTGCCAGATAAACTGAGAGTAGATTTGCAAGTAAACTGAGAGTGTGCTGAATCTCTTCTCTCCCCCAGATTTGCTGCTATGTTGTAGTCTGTTAGGAAGGTAGCTCCTGAGAAGTAGCTGTTGGTGAAAGCCAACTCTGAAAACAACTTCTGCCAGAATGACAGGAAATAGAGAGTTACAAGTCCCTCTCTTTTACTGCTACCAATATTTGAAACACATTAGGCATAAATATTTAAAGTTTGTTAAAATTCTAAAAATGTATACTTCCATGTTTTGGACCTTTTGCACTTGGCTTTCAACTTGATCTTGCTTTCCTGTAACTTTTTTCTTTTTATACTGTTTTCTCAAAAAATTTGAGAAACTTTCTTAAGGCAAAAAATAACTCAGTGACTCTATTTCCCATTCTTGGTCTAATAAACAGTCCTGTTTCTTGATCCTGTTATGAACTTTTCTGTTCTTCATCCTGTTATGCCTGTTGCTATGGCTACAAGTTGACCCTGGCAGCATAAATGAATCAATCTCTCATTTGTGCATCTAACCATAAGCTGTTGCCTTCAGAATTGATAACCAGGAGTTAAGGAGGAGTGTAAAGCCAGGCCTGCAAAGCAGAGTCATTACTATGGCTTTGGAATTGTCCACCAGTTTATCCCTCTTGTCATTTGAGTGTGTATGAGTTGTGTTTGTCAGAGAAAAGTCTGTTAGTGTATTCTGTGCTGGTGTCTGTGAGTGCTGGGATTGCACTTGGTGCTGGACATGCTGTGCTGGTACCAGTCAGAGCGTAGCTGGGGCAGCTCAGAGCTGGCAGGGGCTACAGAATCCACCTGGGGAGCAGAATTTGAGAACTTTCACATGCAAGTACAGTTATTGAGTCTATCAAGATACTGCTTTCTTCTCTTTTTATAAGCTGTCTACCAGATGGTCTGACATTTTTAGAAGCAGTAAGTTCCCACTGAAAACAGTGGAGCCGTAGCTGGAAATCAGTTCGTAGATAGTTTAATGTGAGTTCAGATATGTGAGTTTCACAGGTTTGGTCTTGATTTTCCTATATTACAACATTAAAAGAGTCCCTTCTTGTTTTAAAATATGCTCCTAAAAAGTATTTTTACTTATTTACTCACTTCCCCCTTATGTATTGATGGCAGTTTTATGTAAAAAGTTAATGAATATTTCGTAGACACTGAAATGAGTAGAAGTGATTTCTGTTTATTAAGAATTTTTTTAATACCTTCTGAGAATACTGAAGGAACAACATTGATGTCCAAGCTTTCTCAGGGTTGATATCTCCTGTCTCTGAAATATGATGTGCTGTTCTCTTGTCCCAGAAGTTCATTAAAATGAACCATCTCTCACAAATTCAGTTGACAGTTTTGTTTTCTTTATGAAATACAAATTTGTAAATGCTTTTCCCTTAAAGGCTAAGTATTCTTCATGGATTTCTCTTCTTTGGTCATGTAGCCTCTCTTTGAGGGACTATTTTTTCAGTTAGTTTCTAGAACAGCTGTCCTCAGGCAGTTGCAGATGCTGTATTCTGAGTTAAACTTGCCTGCCAAGTGCTCTCCTGACTCATGGGGAGAATATGGTTGGTTTTCAGTCGCCCAGCTGTGGTCCTGAATGTACCTGCCTGCATTGCAGAAGTTATACTTTTAGACAGCTAAAAGCTTCAAAGAAATTAGCATTCATAGAGCAACGTGCAAGGTAATGGCTGATGGAAAAACAGACACTGGTCCTTTGTGTAATTATTAGTAGTCGGAAATTTCCTGACATCTATCTGACTGCAATTTAACGTACATGGAGGAAGAAACAATGACAGAAGCAGGTTGAACCATGTAATTAGGAATTCCTAAGTGCTTTTCAGATCAAGAAGTCACAAAGAATAAACTTAGATTTCAGAAATGTCAGATTCCTCAAAGTTGATTTGTGTTTAAAGAATTTAAATGAAATTTGCTGGTTGTCTGCAAAAAAAGGAATATAAGATAGCCTCATTGTTGAGGAATCTTTCTTTGTTATTCTTTCTTTACTACTGGGAAGTTTAATCTACCATGATGATTAACAGGACAATCTGAAGACAAAACAATCAGATTTAATATTTTTATTCTGAAGTTAATCACTGTGATATCCAGAGAAATATGCATGATGAAATCAGCCAACCAGTCTGTTAAGTGGACACGTTAGCTTGTGCCTTTTGTAAAAGTCAACTCTGTACCATGGCACTCCTGTACTGTTTCAGATGCCTAACCTTTTGATTCCTACACTTACTGTTTGTTGCTGGAACAGATCCAGTCAGTCTTACAGGATAGGGGATTGCCTTTTCTTCAGGAAGTAGCATGAGTTGATGCTTAGGTCTGTGTATGGCATGTTAAGAGCAGCACATCTTTTGAGGGTTGTTAACATGCTTGTTAACAAGGTGTCCAGAAATTCAGCAGTTTTCTGAACAGAGACTTGAGCAGGAAAACGAAGCTCAGAGGATTCAAAGTAGCATAATAGCAGTTACACATTTGTTATCATTTTCTACATCCAGTGTCTCCTAATCCCGCCAAATGTCCAGATCCACCTACAGTAGCTTCGTGTGGCTAAAGAATTTGTACAGCCTTACCTCTCTTTGTCTTTTACCTCCAACTTCTCCCCAAGCACCATCTGCCATGTGATGTATACACGTTGTCCACCAAGTAACAGGCAAGTGTCAGGGTGGTGGGTGGAGATAGACTGTTATTTGCTGCAGGGTAGAAGCACGAATGAGGTGGTATCAACCACATGCTAAGGGTTTTTAAAACCCTTGTTAATGCTGATTTCAGGTTAGGAGATCCTCAGATAAAAGCTTTAGAATATGTGTGTAGAATACATGTGGCCCAGGATGTGTTCCAGGTTGTTGCAGCCATTTCTTTGGGTTCTCCGATCCCGATACAGAGTTATTTATGCTGCATTCTCTTGTCCAGAGAGAGGAGTTCTGTGTGCGTTGGTCTTACAGACCTCTCTGAAGTATTTTAATGCATTCATTTACAGCTTCATATTTCATAAGTTATAGAAAACTAATTAGGTCCCAAATGCGCTTCAGATCCAAAGTCCTGGGACAAGGAGATTCTCTCTTAACCTAAATGTACTTGCATTTTTACATTCTCACAGAGGCTGTGAGAAAAGTATATGTGAGTTGCCCAGTGTCTATCTAATTAATAATTTATAAATATTTCTATGTAAATATATGTAATTATATACTTATATATAATTTATAACTAAATAATTAAATCTGTATGCACTTTTACTACTAAAAGGAATGTCTGGAATTCGAAAAGCTATTTATTAGGCAGAGAATACAATGTGGTTGTCAATAAATTGTCGTCTTGCTGCCTCTGAAACCTCTCTTGGGTATAATTCATTTTACATTGACCAGCAAGTGACCTGCAGGTTTATTGTTTCGAAGCTTGCATGACTTTGTTTTGTCTGCTGCTTATGCTGGGCAAAGCATGAGCCTGCTGTTTTTCAAGGACACCATGCTTCTTCTTTTTTTTTTTCAAACAGGAAAAAAAACCCATAATTTTTTTCCCTTCTTATGTTTCTCTGTGGTTTGATTTTTTAAACTGGTGTTCAGATAAAATGATGTTGTTCTTTTTTGGCCAGCTACATTGTTTTATCAGATTGTTTCAAGGGAATCTGTACTCTTTGGACTTGTTGTCCCTTCTTTTTTTGAATTAAATGTTTTCATCAATAAATTTAAAAGAGATTATGAGAATATCTATGTTTGTTATGATTCATTGCGAGTTAATTACCTTATGTGATAGTTCAGCTTCATTTGATAATGTGTTTATGAATGTTGCTATCTTTATGATAGTACTTTCCTAATCTTTTAAATGACTGTTTTTCAGATATTATTGCCTATCCCCAAATCTTCGTGAAGCCTAGCCATGATTGCCTAGAGCAAAGGCTCACTAGTTAAATCTGTTTTCATGATTTAATTACTCTAAAAGAAGAGTGAAACTAGTTATCCATTGTAGGAAGTGCAAACCATTCTTCAAGTCACGTTTACAAACATGTCTTTCTAGGTCCTACCCTCGGTCTGTAGAGCAGGTGGGTTAAGGGAAAGAAGAGGTTAGTGCAGAGGTGCTATTTGAAAAGTCTTTGTAGACTTTATGAGTCTGTTTCAAAATGCAGGTTGCTTATGCAGTTTGCTGTGTTTTAGGAAAATATTGCCACTTTCTATTAAAAAGATCGCTGAGAGGAACTTGACTAGAAACTTGACTAGAAAACACATATCATTATAAAATACATTTTGTTTTACTAGATTTTTTAGTAGTCGACTAGCTCAGTTTAGTTTTACATATTCTTGCTTCAAGACTTCTCTGTGCAAGCTTCCTATTTCTTTGATGTGTACCTTTACTGATTTTAAAATTGAGCATTTGTTCTAAACTGGTTACCTAGGACCCTTCAAAGACATTGGCAGGAGTCAAACTATTTCATTACTGAAAACTAAACAACTGAGTTTTTTAAAGTAAATGTCTCAGTTTTAAGGGATTAAATGTAGGATGAACCTGTCTCTTTTTCATGCCTGATTCCTTCAGATAAGTGTTACTGGTTAATGATAATTGAAGTGATTTTACCCTCTTCCCCTTTCAAAATTCTAGTGTCTATCCAGTTACTAGTGAATAAAATGTTCAAATATAAGTAGTTTAAAAACCATGATGCAGATGAAAACATGAATCAAAACCTGGGTACCTTAAAAATTAAAGAGCCATTTGTCAAGTCTTCTTGGCCAGTGGGATGCTGTCCTATGTTTTCAAACTGCAGGGCTCAGTCAGTATCAATGTACTAAAATGTGTGCATTTTATCTTCAAATAGGCTAACCGACCTCCAGCAAAGCTCAATCTGTTAACCTGCCAAGTGAAAACAAACCCAGAGGAGAAAAAATGTTTTGACCTCATATCACGTAGGTTTGTTGTTTAGGTCTTTCTACTTGCAGCTCATAGCAGAGTTTTGCATTATTTCTGTAGATGTGTCAATAATCCACTTGAACATTTTTACAGTTATAGAATTCTTCACTTTATAAAATGCCCTTCCTACGACACTTTGACATTTCACTTATTTTAGCATAATGCAACTAACTGTACCCGTTTCTTTGGAAAACCACTTGTTTTAAAAGATGTCTTAATTCCTTTTTTATATATCATTTTGTGCTGTCTTACAATAGAGTGACTATTTTTGCCGTGACATCCCTCTTTATTTTGAAAATGTCATAGCTGATCATCTTGCAAAGTTATGATTTTTGCACAAGATCAAAAGATGTTTTTAAAACTTTAAAAAATTTAATTCTGGTGGTTGCAATGTAACAGTGAAGAAAACAATGAAAACATTTTTTGGTTTTGTGATCTCATTACAGATAAAAAGGTGAGATAAAGAGTCTATGTGTTAAACCCACCAAAACTGAATAATTTTGGGATCGGAATGGGATGATACAAAATTATGTAGTAGAATGTTTCCTTTGTTTTCTCACTAGGACATTTTACTGAAATATATATCTCAAATTATTTGGGGAGAAGAATATAAATGTGTTCCTCATTTGTTCCTTTATCAATGCATAAAGCTCTTTCGCATTTGTAAATGTAAGCTGTGCTGCTTATGTTAGTAGACTAGAATGCATGTGTGCAATACTCAGTTTCTTCATTTTTGCACAAGTAACTGGGCTTCCCTGTTTACTTCTGCACTTTCTTTCTTTGTTGATGACCATGTCATGTTTTGCCCAATAGCAGCTTGTCACAACGTTATCATACTCTTGAAAAGGCACAACAGGACTCTTATCCCTCTCCAGATGAGTGTTTCTCTTCATTTTACTGTAGAGTTTAAAAATATTCCTTGTTTTTTACAAAATGCAAACTGCTGTATCATGGCAAGATAAAACCTCTTTATGTAGCACTTTCCTTTCTGTTCTTTCATATAGCTTCACTGTCTTCATATTTTCCACGTTTGAAGCTATCTTTTAATACATTTTTGCCTGAATATTTTTCAAACTTAAGAAATATTCATTTTAGAATATCTTTTTGCCAGTAGCTTTACCTCTGTTCTTCTCATTGACAATTCTAATTTTAACTCCAGCTTAGCCATTAAACTGTGTCATATCTCATTTGCTTTATAGACTTAAAATGTATTATGCTTTTTTCTTTAGTAGTACACTATGATAGCAATGCTTAGAATTACAAAAGTAGTAGTAAATTGAAAACTGTGAGCTTGATTTAATTGAAACAGCTTGCAGCTTATGCTGGTTGTAGTTTGGACTTTATGTCTGGCAAATTTATTTTTCCATATTTGTTTACTGTGGTTTTAAGAGCTCACTTGGACTCTTTAAATCTTTCTATCTTATATACACAGATAAACTATGTTTTACTTCTCTCCCTCTCATCAGAACATTAGACTTGTGATTACTAAGGTTATATCTAGAACATGGAAAATTTCCTATACTCTCCTGCTGCTTATGTGATAGAAGCACAGCAGTGAAGAAAAAAGCTTCTGTTTAAAATGCAGCAAACCACCTTGTGTAAACATGGGTCTAATCATAGATGAACTGTAGGTAATAAGAGTGAAACTTGCTAAATAGACTTTTTGTCTGTCAGCACTGCAGTGATGAGACTAGAGACCTTAGGAATCATACATCAATTAATTTTAGATTTTTTGAAGAGATTTCTGCAAAATCAGTTTTTCAAAAATTTTTTTAATCAGTATGTGAATTATTTATTGTGCAGATGACAGAACATACCATTTTCAAGCAGAGGATGAACAGGAATGTCAAATGTGAGTTTCTTTGCTGATTTTATTCTTGATACTCGTGTTCTGCTGAGACTTACCTTGAATTTTAGAAGTGCCAAAACATTTAATAGCAAAATATTACTACCATTTTAGATGGACATCTGTGCTACAAAACAGCAAAGAGGAAGCTTTAAATAATGCATTCAAAGGAGATGATAACACAGGAGAAAATAATATTGTCCAGGAACTGACAAAAGAAATTATATCTGAAGTCCAGAGGATGACTGGAAATGATGTTTGTTGTGACTGTGGAGCACAAGGTGACTCAATTAAGCATATTTCTAATTGGTAAAAATTCTTTGTCTCATGAGAATATTTAAGCTAATGTTTTATGCTTTCACTTTTACTCCTTATTTCACAAAAATTATACACATAGTAGAATATGCTACAGTTTAATGGAACTACTTTAGTAAGATTGATTTGCTCTATGCTTATTGTCAGTGGGGAGAAAAGTTACTAAGAAGCTTATTTTTGTCCCATATATTTTGCTAATTGTAGCTTTTGGTTACATAAATAAGTGAACTTACATAAAATATGGTTTAATAATATAAGATTATTTTATTATTTACCTAATTTACCTAATAATAGGTAAAACTGAGCAGCCATCAGAATCATGAAGCATTTTCTTAATACACCCTTTTTCTTGGGTTTTTTTAGTAATGTTTGACTAAGTGAGCCAGGGAATATGTCTGAGGCTGTGCTCATTTGGAAAAGAATACACCTGCACTGACTATGGTTTGCAGTGTTGGTTTTGTTGATCAATGAATTTCTACTTTAATCCTCTTTAATTTATTTTTTAAATCCTGCTGTTTCCTGTGTTCTTTTATGTTAGAGAGGCACTGCAAGGCTTAGGGTTTTTTGATGTGAAACTGTAGCTGAAAATATCAGATCTGATGCTGTCTGCACTTTATAAATCGATTGTTACTTCCAGCAATAGATATTGTATAAGACTATGGGAAGAGTCAATCCTGCTCTCTTAAAAGGAGAAGAGTCTAAGTAACAGCTACCAAACCTTTATCAAATAAATAAGTTACTAAGTTGCCTGAAACTTCAGAAATTAATTATTTGTCTGGAAGATGAGGGAATGTTATAATAAAATTCAAAATACCAGGAGAAAAGACAAGCAAGGGTTACTAAAGGAGAGGGATGAGCTTTAGTATCTTTGAAATAATTGAGTGAGAATCCATTGTAGTGTGTGCTGTATGTGTACTTCAGAATCTCTTCTGCTTCACTTAGTCTGAAGTCTATACTTGAAGTACAAAAAAAAACCAACCCTGTAAGCATTGTTATTTCAGTTTGAACTGCACCTGTAGTCACAGTTGAGAATGTGACACTGTTATATTAGTGGTAGAAAAATGCAATTCCTGAAAGGTGTGTGAAGAAAGACAAACTAGACTGGTTGAGTAGCTCCCTCGGAGAGAGATGTCCTTCACAAAAATAAAATAAACATTTTAATCTTCTTTTATCATTAAAAAACCCACTGTTTTTGTTTCCCAGTAAAGTAAATGTAAAGACATAAATTATAAAATATATAATTAATGTGCAAAAATCTTATTTTACTTAATAGTATGTTCAAAACTGTAAGTAAGCCAAACTGTAACCTAAAGAGATCGTGGAGAAAAGAAACTCCAGGCCAATTTAGTGTATAAGATGAGATAAAAAGAGCAGGTCGTTTGATGAGGCCCTCAGGCCCAGGGGAATACACACAACGTGCACCCCAGACAGTGATTCTACAGTTTTATAATATGGTCTGTCCAATCCCAAAACTATTTCACTTCTGTGTGCTACATTTTCTAGAGTGAAATAATCGTCTGAATAAATTTTAATTGTGTGGGTGTTTTCTGTTTCAGATCCTACCTGGCTTTCAACAAATTTGGGAATTCTAACTTGCATTGAATGCTCAGGAATCCATAGAGAACTCGGTGTTCACTATTCCAGGATGCAATCACTTACATTAGATGTGCTGGGAACATCTGAACTTTTGGTAATCAAATTGCTTTTATTAACTTAAAAATAGTACTGTAAAATACTTCTAACACAAGTATATTTTTAACACTTTAACGATATGTCATTGCAATCCTGAAAGTTGCCTCTGGATAAACATAATTTAAGAAAGCTTAATTCAAGTTTAATGGATCCTCCTGGAACATAGCGTCCTACAGTAAAATTTGCTTATCTTAGAATTCAAATTAGTAGAGGCTTCATATTTTTTGTGTTTTCAGGTCTTTACCCTTGGTTGCTCTTTATAAGAACACAGCTGTTTGACATATAGATGTGCCTAAGATTAAAAATTGAAGGACTTGCAAATACTTATCCCATTAATTATTTAGCATTATTTTTAGAAGAGAACTTTAATCCCCAAAGAAAGAAAATGCATTCAGCTTTGCTACACAAAGAAGTTACCACTTATCAGCTGCTCTGTGTGACAGTTCATATGTGTGTTCTTACCCAGCACAAAGTATTTGCCTTTATCATATGAACTGGTGTCTTCATGGATTAATTATTCTGCAGTTACTGGTTCAGGTACTAAATCCCAGCTGAAAATTAACATCCAAGAAGGTACCTGGTCTATTCATTATCACTGACATAGTAGCAGAACAAGGAATCAGAAATAAGAGATCTCAACTCTCGTTTTCCCTTGCCCCTTGATGTGGCTAATATGTGTGTGGTCAGTAGCTGAACATGTTTATTAAGTGAGCTGTGGATTTATTTTTTTTTTTACAGCTTGCAAAGAATATTGGTAATGCTGGATTTAATGAGATTATGGAGTTCTGTCTGCCAGTTGATGAGACGGTCAAACCTAACCCAAGCAGTGATATGTAAGTAAAGAGCCACTACTTCTGAGAAAGGCAAACATTTAATTTAATATTGCTAAGAGGTTGTGCCATTATGGTTTGGACTGGCAGGCCATGGAAGATGTGTAATGTCTTATTTATTGTCTTATAGCCAAGGAGGAAACCTTTTTTCTGATGCTTTGCTTGTCTGTTCTATTGAGTTTTGTCTGACTGTACCTTCCCTAATAGTAAGGATTATTTTACCAACTCTCTGAATCATGGTTTGTGGGACAGAAACAAATTAACCATGACTTGTTGGGAACTTTAAAGACACACAAGGATAGGGATTAAAAAAAACAAAGCAAATAATTCTATCCTATTTAAACACAAAATAGAAATTGTAATAAGTTGCACATTTACCTGTAAGATACTGAACACGTAGTGTTTAGGAGCCACACCTAGGACTGAAGTCTGTAACTGTGTGGAATAAAGACAGAACATTTAACTGAATTCCTCGAAAACACTGAACAGCGATGGCAGAGATACAGCAGGGACAGCTGCCTGCTTGGCTGGATGCTACTCCACCATAAAAGAGCTAGTAAACAATGCTGAAACAAACGCAGAAGAATTGGCTTTGGATGAAGCTGATTTTACATTATGTGGACTTGTAAGCATTCTGACAAAACCACTGTTAAACAGTGCAGTTTAAATAATTTTTGACTACTGCTATCAATAATAGTGCAGATTATTAATATTAATAAATAAAATTACTAATAATTTTACTGAATAGTAAAGCAATATAATAAGAACACTTCTTAAATTTATATTTAAAAATCATTGAGTTTGATACTTCTACATATAAAATTTGGGGTTTTTTTATTGAAATGAGAATCTGAAGACACACTTTTTAAAAACTACAAAGGATTACTATCAAATGCTTTATGAACAAGAGCTATCCATTGATTCAATTTGTTATTATTTGTTAGGTTCTTTTCTTTCTGCCTATTGCATAGTATCTAGGTGATAAGGTATGACTTTGTTAAATGTCTTCTTTGTAATATTGTGTACATTCCAAGAGCTGGTAAGGAGTTATGCCTTTGGGAGGCATGCAAACTCCTGTCCAGCTGTGATGGGAAGAGGAGTAGATATGTGTTATTGGGTATCAACAGCAAAAGTGATAACTCTTATGGATTCAGGTGTGCTAAGTTTTCACCTTTTTTAGAAATGTAAATAAGAGCTCCACTACATCCTCCCTTTTACGGTTGCGGTGAAAACTTGCTTTAAAGGATGTACTTTCACTACTGCAAATTGAAATTCAAGGCCTGGATAGTCTGTACAGAGGTATAAGAAAGATTTTTGATTTTTTTTTTTTTATCTCATGCCTTCCATCTCTTTCCAGCATGTGTACAGCAGTACAAGTCAGGTAAACATAAACCTGCAAGACAACATAAAACCAGCATTGTGAAGCTCTGATGTATCTTCTGTACATAGAGCTGGGTAGTCTTGTCCTCAACTACACACCAGAGTTTGGAGGGGAAAATTCGTGGTCTGTCTTTGTATTGGATATTTAATTCATCTTCTATAACTATATTTCATACTTGATATATGAGACTGCATGGTTACATGCATATTTTAAAAGAAAATTATCATAATGAATGAGAACTAGTCTTTCCCAGATCTTATTTCAAATGACTTGCATGTATTTATGGAAATGCTAATGTGTATCTTCTGATGAAAGTTATAGAAGTAATTCATATTCAATTTCAGGAATGCAAGAAAAGATTATATTACTGCCAAGTATATTGAGAGAAAATATGCAAGGAAAAAGCATGCTGACAATGCAGCTAAATTGCATGCTCTTTGTGAAGCAGTCAAATCAAGAGACATTCTTGGTTTAGTTCAAGTATATGCTGACGGCGTGGATCTCACAGAAAAAATACCACTGGCCAATGGCCATGTAAGTGTTGTAAATTTTATTAGTCAAATTGTTTTAAATGCAATATGCATTCATTAATTAAAAATTATTTGAAAATAACATTTGAAACACTGTTCTAAATGCTTGTCCTTTTCATGACTTACTTTAGCAATAACAAAAGAAGATACTAAATAGTTTAATCTAAGATTGGTTCCAAATACTCTTGTATTTTAAATGTATTAAAATGCTAAACACAAAATCATTCAATAATCTGTTAATTTTCAACCCATTTGTTTGCTTTAAAGGAACAGAAGGGATACAATAAGTCTTCAGAGGTGTTTTTAATGGTAGCATATCTGCATATTTTGAAATTACACATTTTAGTTGATTTAATTTATGTCTTAATAGAATTTCTGCTTCTCTGTAGATCAGAAGAAATAAATGTGCTTTTTCGTTTTCTTCTTAGGAGCAAGATGAAACAGCACTGCACCTTGCTGTTAGGTCAGTCGATCGAACATCACTTCACATAGTTGACTTTTTAGTGCAGAACAGGTTAGTGTATGGAAACTATATATTGACATTGCTTTTATGTGAGGTAGTACAAATACTAAATCAATACAAACACTAAAACTGTATTTGCAAACGTAATTTTATTCTTTAAAAATCTTCGAATGAGAGCAATTTAATAATATAGGGTAGGAAACTTAAGTTTAATCAGCTTTCTTCTTCTTTCTTGTTCTCCAACAGTGGCAATCTAGATAAGCAAACCTGTAAAGGTAGCACAGCCCTGCATTACTGCTGTCTAACAGACAATGTTGAGTGCCTCAAACTGCTGCTGAGAGGGAAGGCTTCTATTGAAATAGGTAAAAGGGTAATGTGTACTTCGATTTCCTATTTGTCGCTGCTTCAGATAAGAAACAGTGAAGTCAGAATAAGTGCATTTTCTCCTCAATTGTTTATCATCAATCTGTAAACATAATCTTCATTATAAGAAGAATCAATATTGACTGTTTATTTCAAGTTTAAAATTCACTTATACATTACACTTATTTTTAAACAGATTTAGATTTTTAATTGCTGTCTTTTATGTCTATTTATATACTGCCATTTCATGGCTATCATTCATATATATATATGGCAGGTTGAATTACTACTCCTTGTCATGGTCAGAGGGTTGATATGATTTGAACCTACATATGAAGGAAAGAGATGAGTTTTAGAGTGTTGATCTAGTCCTTCACTATGTATCTGCAGGTTTGTCTTTAGTAATGGACATGTTAATAGTGACACTGCTCATCATATATTTCTTTTCTTGCTGTAATATAGCAAATGAAGCAGGAGAGACGCCACTAGATATAGCTAAACGTTTAAAACATACTCACTGTGAAGAGTTGGTGAGTATTGTCTTTCCATGGCTGCATTTATAAGCAAAATCATGTTTGAACATTTAAGAGTTTACAATTGAATAATCAGTTAATATATTCCAGATGCAATAATGGTATGCTAGAAATAGTTATATCCTTAGAAATAGTTATAGGCTTTTAAGAAGAAAACTATATTTCTCTTTAAATGCATCAGAAATGCTAAAATTCTTGGGGCCAGGGGACGATTCTGTTTGAGCTATTAGTCAGAGATCCACAAGTAAGATTGCCTCAGTAAGTTTTCAGATGACACCGGTGTTGATCTGCTGGAGGGTAAGAAGGCTCTGCAGGGGGATCTGGACAGGCTGGATTTATTTGTGTTGTATTTGGTACCACAGCTTAATTCTTTAAATTTACCTGAGTGCAGTAACTTTCCACATTACTGAAATCAAGATTCCTTCTATATGTGGGCTTTTTTTGTTTTTAAATATGCTGTTTAAAAAGAAGTACTGCACATAACATAGGTGTCAACAGTCATCTCGTTTTTCCTTAGCTTACTCAAGCACTGTCTGGAAGATTTAATTCTCATGTTCATGTAGAATACGAGTGGCGGTTACTCCATGAAGATCTGGATGAAAGTGATGACGATGTGGATGAAAAGCTGCAGGTCTGTATCAGCATTATTTTTCTGAACACGTACATGTGTACGTATGATGCTCATAATTATTTCAGTAACATTGCTTTTTACTATGGGGCTTTTTACTTCTGCATGGCATTTTATATTTCTATCACAGTATTTATGTATTCCTATATATTGTATCACCATTCAGATAATAACAGCACTGATGATGACCTTTTTGATAAAGCAGCTTGAAACTTTTAGAGATTCAATTTTTTTCCAGCTGTAAAAATTTTTAGTAATTTACAATTAGAAATCCCTTTCTGGCATGCTCTAAATTTGTATATTTGATCTGTTCTTTTCCTTCACTTCCTTCATTGTTGCCAGTTGCCTTCTGCAGTTGAGTGTCCTCTTTTTGAATCACTGAGCTCCATCTGATATAGGAAAGTATCTGCTATTCAGCAGTGAGGCTAAAGTAATGAAGATCCTACTTCGCTGCCCATTATTAATAGGTTTATACTGCAGGGACTTCTGAAAGGAGATTAAGGGCCATTAATCACAGACTGTAGTCTATGACTACATTGAATGCATGGGTGAATACTGCTGTTGCTTTAGGATCACATTAGAGTTTTGTTTATAACTGTCAAGCTGTTGGGCTTGTCTTGCTGGTAAAGCAATTGAATAGATTTTGTAATCTTTGCCAGAAAAGATCCTGTCTGAAATTTGAGTTGTTTTAGTCCAGAGTATTTAATGTAAAAGAAAGTTTAACCTAAAAGAAGGTTAAGACAATTCAACTGGTTTCTGCTGCTGTTGCACAACCTGGCTGCCTGGTCCTACCTCAGTTTTGCCTCCATTCTGACACACGTTTGTCCCTGTATTGAACTGCTTCGGTTTGGTGAACCAGTGAAAAGCTGAATCAACAACACAAACCCAGAATTTTCTAGTGGTTTAGAAAGCAGAAGTGTGGGCTTAAACAAGGACAGGACAATGGAGAGGTCAGGGAATGGAGAGCGTCAGCCAGTGAGTGAGGCTGCTAAGCCAAAGTAAGGGTAGGGATTAATGTGTCTGGCTGTCACGTACAGCATTCTGATAAATCTTTGAACTATAATGCTGTGCTATAGCATGTCTAAAGGCCCTACATGATCAACCCAGAGTAAGCATTGAATATATTCAGAGAAAAATTGATTGCTTGTTAGTGATACTCTTGGTGTAAATCTATTCTGCCTAAATGCTATTACTATAAATGGTTATTTTAATTTCATACAAACGGCATGTTAGCGATGTGTTTATCTAGTACTATTTCTGAAAGCACATTTATGTTCTCTGGGCTGTGGATTGTTACAGCCCATTCCTGTAGTAGCTACATGAATTTGTAACTCCAGTTATTTTAATTATGATTTGATAGCAATAATTACTATGCTTGCTCTTGAAACAGGAAGAATAATGCTAAGTGCAGATGATTGCTGTAAATCTCAAAGACAACTAATTAGATCTCATTTAATAATGTACATGGGATGAGCAATGATCCATCCAAGCTGCCAATTGAAGTAATCTCCTGAACTTGTCCAGCAATACTAGTGAGCTAAAAAGAGTTCATGAGAACTTTTTGCTTCTAATTTGCTCTAGGCTGAGCTACAGGTATAATACCTGGATGCAGCTGAGTCTGGGTTTTGAGATCATGAGCATGTATTTGGGATTTAGCACTGCTGAATTTCAGATGAAGCTTATGATCTTCAGTTGTTTATTTAGTTTTGAAAATATTGCCAGGCATTTTGATGCAGAGAATCTTTACTTCATCCAATTTGATTATGTATAGAAGTATAGTCCTGTGCATATAAGGATACAATATTATCCTACAGGAGTATACTAGAGGAGAAATATGTTAATTGTTTTGAAATGCAGTTCACATTTAATCTTTTTCTGTTTATGTGTACAGTTACTTTGTCTTGAAGAGGACAGAATGTAGGTTTTAGATTACGTATTAAAAGGAACGAAAATGCATTTTAGAAGGCATTTTTTCTTTATAGAAACTAATAACTTTCTATCAACTAATAAATAAAGTGAGTACTACTAATGTGGTAATTATGAATTCTTTTGTTATTGTGTTTAAGCAACCCAGTCCCAATCGGAGAGAGGACAGGCCTGTAAGCTTCTACCAACTTGGGTCAAACCAACTTCAGCCTAATGTAGCATCCTTGGCAAGAGATGCAGCGAATATTGCTAAGGATAAGCAAAGAGGGTTTATGCCAAGTATATTACAGAATGAAACATATGGAGCAATACTTAGTGGCAGTCCACCTCCCGTTCAGCCTGCAGTACCTGTTACAAGTAGTGCACCTCCTCTACCTCCAAGGAACATTGGCAAAGGTACTAACAGCGGAAAATACCATTGTATATTAGAGGAATGGGGTCATCACTTTTTTTTTAAAAGTTTATATTTTTAGGCTTTCTTTTACAGTTGCTTTGCACAGGTAAGTATTGGAACAGTTTACCGATGACTTCATTTTATATACTTGAAGTGAATTTGCTCAACCTGTTCTGAGTGATTTTAGTGTACCTATGAGAAAGTGCACAACAGTGTTTGAGAAAACAATACCTAAATAATCTCACTAGAGCTAAATCATTTGTTAAAAGGAGGCCTGCAATTAATTTAGTTCAACAATTTTTTTTGTTATATTTCATTTTTTCATACTTGAAGATGTTGTTGTCAGAGTTCAGTTTAAAGATACAATTTCAATAGCATTTGTCTGCTGTGAAAATTTGCTTAAGACCTCGAAGAATGAAGAATGTATACAAAACATGAGATTATAACATTGCAAAGTCTTCTCTTAATATATGCTTCAAGGTTGTTGAAATAAAAGTATAAGTGTCATGATGTGGAGACAACCCTAACTGGATGGCTGAAAATTTAACTACCAATTACTGGTGACACTCAGATCATTAGAACAATGTAAAATGTACGTGTCTTGTCCTGATTCAAAAGGGTTGTGTGCTTGCAAAATCTACCATTAATGCTGATGCTGTGAATTTCATTCTTATCTTTGTATGTAATCTGTTTGACCATAGTAAAGAAGCATAGAGAAATGTCTATTGGTCCTCTTTGTACAGGTCATGCTTGGTGTTCCATTGTTTTAATACCTTTATTAATCCACCAGGTTTCATGGATGCTAAATTTATGTAAAGTTCAATTAAAGAAAAATTACCTTTAAACACATGGTTTTCTATGGTGCTGTAAATCAGAATCCATAAGAGGAGATATGATCAGGGAATGTTCCAGGCACACATGGGCTTCTGCCTTTGGGAGCACTGTGCAGAAGTCAGAATGCAAGTCTCCAGACACCAGTGATTGTGTTTAAGATGGCAGATTGATCATCTGTGTAGTATGAAAAGTCAGTTACTGCTCTCACAGGAATGGCTTCAGCATAGAAGTTGGGTTAAAATATATTATTTTGGGAGTAGAAAAGCAGAGAACAACAGAACAGCATGGGTTACTTTAAAAGGATAGCATGAGACTGGGGGAAGTTTAGTAGCATATAAAACTTAACCAAGGTGGGATTCCTTTCCTCTAGCACTTTCACATGAACTCTAAACTTAATATTTCAATAACGGTTTTTTATTTGATGGAAAGCAATGTTTCCCCCACCAAACAGGAAAATTAACAGAAGGAGCTGTTAAACAAACACTTTGTTTAACTGTTAGAGTCTACCTCTGAATCAGTAATACAATTGGATAGTTAAAAAGACTTTTACCTTTTGATATTGTTTCAATCATGGCCAACCATACTCTTTTACCCACTGTTTGCCCTTGATTAAATGGCACTTTTCAAAGAGTGTTGTTTTAATTTCATTCCCAACCCCAGACTTCTTGGCACCGCTATAATACAACTCATGCCAGGAAGTCATGCTGCCTGCCGTAGATTATTAACTCATATTCTTTACTCTAGCAATGTATTAGCCTATTAATTTATATTCTTAGTTAAAAGCTATACTAGTATCATCAGTCTTAGCTTGTTGTTGATTGGTGATGTTGTTGATATTATACTTACGGTGTATTATTACTCCTTTATCCTCATAGCTTTAGGCAGTTCTCCAAGTCTTCTGAGCCTTTTATGCTTTTCCCTGCAACCTAATATTTATTCATACCTTACTCTGTTTCATCTTTTCTTAATATGATGCTCATGTGCAGAGTAGGGAGAAGTGGCATAATATGTGCAAAATATTGGCCTTTATGTGCAAAATATTGGCCTTATGAAGAAAACCTGTAGCGTGTTTTTATGAAATGAGGAGGCAGCTCTTCAGCCTAAGAATGGAGTCATTAAGAAGGCCCTGAAGAAGTCATACTTTGTAACTGTTTCACAACTAGTTACTATAGCTTCTTGCTTGGGTGAAATTCAGAATTACAGTTTTACATTGTTTCCAAGTCAAAACTAATGTTTTGCTTTGAGTGAGCAACGTGTACTAATGCTCGTGCGGGCGTGAGGTCCTTTTCTTGCAGTACCTGAGAAAATTACAGGTATCAGTCAGAGATTAAAGAAGGTAGCAAGACTTGTCTTGTGTCTTCTTGTTGAGAAACCTCTGCTTTTTTAAAGTGTTGACATATTCTAAAATAATGACTGGAGACAAATTTCACTTAGGTAAAATATTAGAAGTTTCTGGTTGAAGTCTTGCTGAGTAATTTTTACACCAGACTGATTTCTGCTCTGGCTTTCCAGCAGGATGCAGTGGTTCCTATTGCTGATTATAGTGGTCTGGCTGCACCATTTCTAAAAGCACGGGTGTGAATATTAACACTTTGTGCTTAGGGTAAGCAATAATAATAATACAGTATTTTCCTCTCTTTTTAGTTCAGCCTTCAGTTCTTGGCAGTGGTATTCAGACAATTTCTTCATCTAATGCAATGTGGAAGACAAATTCTTTAGGAGTGGAAAGTATAAGCAGGCAGAGGTCTTCATCTGATCCACCAGCTATTCATCCCCCTGTGCCGCCATTGCGTGTAACATCTACAAGTATGTTTCCACTTTCCCCTGTTTTCCCTTCTGCTGTATCTAATCATAGTTGGCTTATTTTTCCATTTCCACAACTCATACTTCCTCTTTTGGTGACTGTAACTTTGGCCTGTCATTCCCATCCAGTAACAAACTGTCTTCTCTGATGTTCCAGTGAGGACTGTATGGTGTAGTGCAGGGTCAGCAGGAAATACCATCTATTACTAGATCTAAAGAACTCATCACTTTATAGTTTCAATGCTGCATTTCTCACTAGTTGTGAAGGTGAGTGTTACATGTAGACCTGGGGCTATGTCTCCACGTTGTGCTTGATTCTTGCAGACCGTTGGAGTGCAAAAAGTTGTTTTAATGCATTGCCAGCTGCTGTTGTGGTGGTTTCAACAGAAATTTTAATTAATTGCTAAACCTAATGTGAAGTTAGTTGTTAACAGGATTTTAAGAAAGATGTTCCCCTAAATAAAATTTCTCTGATATTATTCATTCAGTTACTTTTTCATAAAACGCAAACTGAAGCCTTGACTGAGCAAATAATATTAGCACTTTAAATATATTCTGATCTGCTGTTTTCAAGAATATGACTGACTTCGGTAAGAATTTTCTTTGCTTGTACTTTAATGGTGATTGAATTTAAGTTCTTGTGAGCTCTCTGACTTTGACTAGGTGAAAAAAAAAGGTAAACCTCTTTCCAAAGAGGTCCTCCTTCCAATGGAAGGATTGCATTCTGTTAAAGGTATTGATTGCATGTTGTAAAGCATTTTTCTTAAATGGGGTTAAGTCCTGGAACAGGGAGGACCTATGATGAGAGCCCGAGAAACAAAATGGTAAATAGAAGTTTAATTCCATTTTGTTGTTGAACTTTCCTCTATAGATGTACTTTCTCCAGCACCACCACCTCCAGTGGCAAAGACAGCCAGCATTATAGAAGCTCTGAACCAGCAATCAAAGCAGCAACCAGCTCCTCCACAAACTAAGCCAACCCCACCACCATTGCCCCCACAGCCTCCGAGTAGAATCTCTCAAAGAAAGCCTATTCCTGGGTAACTAATGTCCTTTTAGTATTTAATATACTTCATCATTGTTAGCAACTTATCAATTTTATGATATATAGCATACAAGTCATCTATAAAGCATGCATACTTCTGCCAGTCATGTGTTCTAGAGTATGAAAATGAATAAAGGCAGACCCTAAGGAAGCAGATGACAAGGATTTCTGTGGTAAAAACAAGACAGCCTAGTGATTTAAGATCATATGACTTGCAGAATATCTCCAGAATGCTTAGCTGTGATGGAAATAACAAGCCACAAAGAATAATCGATTCCTAATTCTCATCTAATAAAAAAGAGATAATGGGATCTAATATCTGATTGTGCCATTTTTTGCTCCCATGCTTTATGTAAAGTTCTGTTGCTTTCAATCTTTTCACTTGTAGAGTGAAAATAGAGAAGTAGAGAGACCTGGAACAGAAAAAGTAATTTTTAAATTTGCAAAAAACTAAGTTAGGAAGGAGAAGTGTACTGGAAAACAGGATCATGTCCAAAGCATCCTTGACAAACTGGAGTGGTAGTCAAGGGAGAAGAGGGGTGTCATTCAGTAAGCAACACTTAGTAATTAAGAATAATCAACTGCAGAAACGAAGCATGGAGAGCAGCAGAGTATGGGTAAGCAAAAGTCCTTAGAAGAAGGATCTATAGGGACACAGTGAGTCATAAATTAAAGCAAGTCAGACAACTTGTGCTGTTGTGGAAGAGTTAAAGAGAAATGGTATTGTTTCACTATAGCCTGAAAACTATAGGAATTAATCCTCCCAATTGACTCAGCTTCAGTAGTGCCTCAGTGGGACTGCTGTGTTCAGTTTGGGGCATTACAGCAGCAGACAGATACAGAATAGTGAGGCGGAAACCAGGGGACATCAATAAGGTGAAGAGAAGTCTGGAAAATAGGATCTTTGAGAAAAGTGTGGAAGAAATAATTCATTCACAAAATGGGACTGAAAGACGTAAGCAATCTTGGGCCTTTAAGTTCCTTTTCTAGCCCTTTTATTGCATATACCATACTAAGTAGAAGGAAGACACAACTTGTTGAGGCTTGCTATAATGCACAGGCTAATATGGATACATAATTTTAGCCAAAAACAAATTGAAAAAAACAGTGAAAGCAACTTCAGAACTTGGGAAAAGCCACAAATTGCATTAATTGCACCTATATTATTCTTCTCCCTTTTTTAAATTAAGTGCAACTTTCAATTGGCGTAATCAAAAATACAGAAGAAAAATAGTATTTTTAAAAGCAAAATAGCTGTCACCAGAATATACTGAAGACTTGCCAAGACTTTTATAATTTGGAAAGAACTTTGTATTGTTGCATTTCAAGTTCTTGTTTGTTTTTGAAATGGATCAATTTCTCCCTTTCTGCACAGGACTGAGAAGTCATCTGGCTTAACTAACAAAGGGCAGACCAGAGGACCTGGGTCTCTACAACAACCTGGTAATTGTGGTTTAGAAATTAGTTCTATTGTAATTAAGCTATCATTATAACAATCTAAGGGAGAGTGTGGGTTTGTGGTGTTTGTTTTTCTAATTTACCTTGCATGTTTAACTACAGTCAGTACCAACATTCTTCTTGATGTAGGCAGGCCCTGATGCCTACACAAGTTCTTGATACACAAGTTCTTCTTCATGAACAGAGTTATGGGCCAGTTAATGTAAATAATGGGGCCATGTAATAAGCAGAATCACAGAATGGTTGAGGCTGGGAGGGACCTCCGCAGGTCATCTGGTCTAACCCCTCTCCTCAAGCAGGACAGCAAGAGTGGATCACCCAGGACCATGCCCAGAGAGCTTATGTGTGTCTCCAAGAACAGAGACTCCACAACCTCTCCAGGCAACCTGTGCCAGTACTGGGTCACTCTCACAGTGATATTATAAAAAATTTAGTTTGCTCTGTGGTTTGCATGTGTCATAAACTAGGTATCAGGTACACATTTTAGAATAGAAAGATGTGTTTCTGGTTTGAAAATTTAAAGCTCATACAAGTTTCACTTTTAATTAAATTGCAAATCGATATTGCTCTTTTCATGGTAATAAACAGAGTTTGTTATTCAGAGTTCATTATTCATTCTGTGCTTTTCATTGTCCAGAGTAACTACTACTTTGGGACGTTACAGCAATGTAACCTCCATAAAATCTCTATGGTAAAGTTTGTGTAGATTCTGTGGTGGTTGTAGTGGAATTCCTCCTGCCCAGTTTTCCTTCCCACTATATATTTTATGTTCATTTATTTTTACAGTGATTCTTTTTTATTTCCTCTTGACATATCTAAGGGTAATTTGCTAATGCTTGTCATCTGTGTCAGGAGTCTCCTGTAAAGAATACAGCATCCTGATAATTATGGTCTTTAGTCAGAAAGAAAGGTTCTAACAGTACACAGTCTGTACTGAAGGAATGGAGAGATGATATATTTGGTTTTGCCCTCATCTATTGTATAGGTTTATCTTTTTGGTAAGGAAAAGAATAGAAAATTCTATTCAGTTACTTAGAAATAACCATTAAAAATTAAATACTTATGGAATATAAAAATTTTTGTGTCCTTTAAAGAATAATTCATTTGGCTTCAAATGATACCGTTACTTTTTTTTTTTGAAGCATGCCTAATATTTACTTGGTTTACTTACCTTAGCAGGAGAATCTTCTTCTGTATGTGACATTGCAGGAACACAGGCTGGTTCTACAACAAATACTTTGGCACAAATCCAGCCACCAGCACCAATGCCAAGGAAATCACAAATAGTAAGTACAAAATCTGGCATTTGATGTAATTAAATCTGCATTCTGTTAAACACACTGGACATGATTATGTATCCTATTATGGAGCAAGTGTGAGAATCATGAAACATACAGAGCCTGTATCCTGTGTTTAAGTATATGTGTGACTTGTACTAAGTATTTATGAAAATTTTGTTTTTCTTGAACTTCCTCTAAGATAGTATATGATTTTTAAATTTAAAAAACCAAACCAAACCCCCAAAAAACAAAGAGAAACCAAAGAAAAGAAGTATGGATTTCTTGTGGTGTTCAAATGTGTCCAATCCACCGAATGTATGGTTTGACTTACTGAAGATAAATAAGCTTTATGAGTTAGTCACTCGTAGGTGAGCTTGGTGAATGAGTCACTTGTAAGTAACATTTAGCTTCATTCTTAATCTTTAGTGAAGTAAGTAATAAGGGAACTCTGGTGCTTACTTTTATAATGGCAGCAGATATACTCATAGTTGTTCATGTAGGTAGATGAAACAGCTTCAGACAAGGCTAGTAGGAGTCAAGCTCGAAAGAAAAGAAACCGATTCCTTGTGCAGTTGGTTCTCTTTGCATCTCTTTGTTGTGCATTCACCTGGTGACAGGAGAGTTATCTTTTGGTAAGCACACCCCCAACAGAAAGTGGTTGAAGGGGAATGCCTGGACATATTTTGTATTTTTCTTCTCCACCTTCCCCGAACCTTATAGTGACTGTTAGAAAAGCGATACTGGATTTCAATGGACTCTTGATCTGATGAGGTAGCCTTTTTCTGCTCTTACTTGCTATTTTCAATCTAGGACCATAAGTGGTAACACACATATTAGTGTCAGTACCCGTATTCTTATACTGGTGTAGGTAAAGGGATGTGTTTCCAGATGTAGTGTAGCTGTACATTATGTGTAGTTAGCTAGGTTTTTGATCCTTGCTCTAATTTTCTGTTGCTTTCTTGTGCGATAGACGTAAAACATCTATATCCTTGATCATGGCAGTATTTCTCTGCAGTAAGTAAGTCACAATATGGAGTCCATACTTTCTGAGATGATGCATGTGACCAGGTCTGGGCTGTTTCATGCTTTACATTCTGTTTAGGAGTGTGGTTCAGTGGGTAAATAATAATCAGAGAGGTAGGACGTGTTCTTTCTGGCTCTGTGATGGTCTTATTAATGGGCTGTAATGAAAAGACCTACCCTCTTCAGTCCTGTCTCTCTCCCTTCATCCATTTTTCCTTTAGCCATGTCCACTGAAATAGCAATTCCAGAACAGACTTCATTGTGTTTGTGTGCATAGCCTTACATGGTGGTCCTGAGTTCTTAGAACCCCTATTAGCTGTTTCTCATGCTGAGAAGCCTTGCAGACGTCTGCAGTTCATCTTGCATTAGTTGGGAGTACAAAATTTTCTGGTTTCTTGCCTCCCCCACTTGTTCAACCAAGTTACTGTCTGTCATGCATTAAAATAACTTTCATGTTTTAGGCCATAACAAAATTAAGTGGTCTAAGTAGTGTAAAGTGGAAAATCTGTTCCTTTTGCTTACATTATCATATTTACTTTGTGAAGCTGTTGTATCCTAATCACAATTTCTCCCACGTGTGCTGAGATTCAGGTGTGAGCAGTGTGTACACATCTGTTGGTTCTGAAACAGCTGCTTACCTGATTTTCTGTATAAATTGAAGTTGTTGTAGTTTCTGTATTGTTCTTTCCTTTTTATTTTTTTTATTTTATGGGACAAAATGCTTTAATTATGAGTGAATGGGCTGTTCTGACTAGTTTCTAGGGTCAGCATCTTCACTGTTTAATATTAATTACGTAGTATGAAGAACAAATATGACTTTCCAGATGTCTCTAGAGCTTCAGTGGGGTGAATTTTGTGACTGAGAAAATCACCTGGGTGACTTTCTTCTGTCACAGGACAGAGAAGTAAGGGAAAACCTGGCTCAGGGAGTGTGTGCTAGTTAAGGTGCTTTAGCTTAATCAATCTAGCTAAAGCATCTTAGCTGAGATTTAGTCAAGGGCCCCTCAGCTAAAGAGCTTTAGCTAGATCAGCGTAGCTAAAGTTCTTTGGTTAAATTGCTCCATTTAGCCTTATACTCCAGCACTTTTTGCTAAGTCTTTACCCTGCCAGAAAATCCAGAGGTCAGCCCAGATTTAAAAAATGGTTGTGGAAACGTGAGTAAAGACAAGATGAGTCTAGCTGTTTATGCACATGTAGCCAGTGGCTTATCTGCTATATAGTGCATTTACCCAATAACCTGTTTAACAGATGGAAATTCTTGATTCATCTTTTTTTTTTCTTTTTTTCCCCAATATATTATTTAGATTTTTGAAATCAGACTGTAGATACATGGGAAACTTCCCTGAAAGATTTTATTCCTCTGGGAATGAGATCTGTTTTCATTTCCTTGCCTTCTAAAGAACAAGAAATACCTGTAGTTAGTGCACTTTGAAGTTGCCATTTTATCACCCTTGTACTGATGTGAAGCTTTTTCCTTTTGACTTAAAAGGTGGTTGTGGCTCAGACTGTCGCTTGTCTGAGAGGGAATGTCTCCAAAATTGCTGTGCTGCCGTGCCAGACTGACAGTTCACAGGGGTGAGAGAGCCTCAGGGTGTGCCTGCCCTGGGCAGGCCAGGCTTTAGAATACAAATGGATACTTACAGAACAGCATAACCATCATTCTGCCTCCCTCCTTCCCCATCCACATTCCCCATTTTTTTTTCTGCATGGTGCTCAGCTCTAACAAAGTAGCACATTAAGAGCCTGTTGGGCAGTACTGTCCACAGCAGAGCATTTTGCTGGTAGAGAATTGTGAATGGAATCTCTTCTCCCTCTACAAGCTTCCTGCTCCATGGCTGACCTAACTAGAGTGTGGGACCAGTCCCTGGGGGGCTCCAGGATGGTGATGAAACCATCTTTTCCTTATCCCATCTGGAGTTCCTGTCCCAAACACTCACTGTATTAACAGCCATCTGTGACCTAAATGGCACTTACAGCTCTGCTCTGGCATCTTAGAGTGGAAAGGAGCAATTTTTTCTCCCTCTGCCTGGGAAAAGGGGGTAAGCTTTCGTGGTAGAAAGCTTACAGCCTGCTTCCAGGTCCTGTGTCTCTTCACCTGTGCTGGGTTGTTTTGCATGGAAACACTGTGTGGGGAGCATTATTGTTGGTCTGCAACAAAGGATGAGGAGGCTGAAAATGAACACAACAGCCAACTGGGTTACACTGGGAGAGGTGTGAGGAGAGGATGGTGGATTCCGTGAAACCAAAGCAAAACAATTTTGGTATCATTTAACACAGAACACAGCTAGGCTTGGAGTCCCACTGCCACACTGGAATTGCAACTCCTTACTAAACTTTCCCTTTGAAAGAGTTGCCAAATGACTCTTGTGGCTGGCAGTCTTCAGAGCACTGCTGAGAGGCAGAGGATATTTTGGAGGGTTTGTACACTACTGAAGTGGGTTTAGCAAATTAAGAAGGGGTGTATTGGCAGCTGGCTGAGGCCTCCCCCTGATAATGCTGCTGCTGCTACCCATGCTGCACAGAACTCAGTCTTGATCACCCCATCTTCTGAACAAAACTGTGCTCACTGCAGTGATGTAGAGCTCTGAAGACAGGTTTGGGTGAGCCAAAATGGAAGATTTCTAAGGGAAACCTGGCCCATGTTGTTGGCACAGTGGTTCCAAAAAGCTTTGGGTGCTGCTAAATTCAGCCTGAAGCATGAGCACTCAGCATAAGAGATGTAGCTGAACTCTAAGCTGTGAAAAATAATGGTTGGAAGCAGTTGTGAAACTTTAAATCAACTCTGCTATGTCTGTTCTCTGCTGTATTATTTAAATTTATTTTTTTCATTTCAGTCAAAAACTAAACCCAAGAGAGTAAAAGCAATTTACAACTGTGTAGCAGATAACCCAGATGAGCTAACTTTTTCAGAGGGAGATATTATTGTAGTTGATGGTGAAGAAGATCAGGAGTGGTGGGTGAGTATTTTGCATTTTATGTCAACACACTTTGAAAGAAAGAAATGAAATCTAGAGCTTGACAGTGACTTCAGAAGACCACATGCTGGGTTTCAAAATAGAAAGAAACGCTTCATCTCATGGAAACCTGATTGCAGAAAGTAATTTAGTTCAAAAAAGTCAAACTTCAGACAAGCTTCTAGCTTTCCTCATTCAGAAAAAAAAAAATCTAATTAATAGGGTACACAATATATGGGGGACATGGTCTGTGTGATCCAGAAAATTTTTGGAGTGGTGTCAGCAATTTAAGAATCTGCTGCTATTACAGATGCTGTATGGTGGGCCTCAGAAGAGAGCTTTGTATTGTCCTAATTCTTCAGCTGAATGAGACTGAGTGTATTTGAGCAGGGAAACAATCTCAGCTGTTTACATTCCAGAGTCTCATCGGCTAAAGCAAAATCTTGGAAAATTATTGTGCATGAAAACACTTGCCCATATCTGTTAGCTAGCAAAGAACAGAGCTTCAGATTGCATCTAGATTGACAATAATGCTGTAAAAACACAAATAGATTCATGTGAAACCCAAAACTGCTGAAGTTTGGTACATCCCTTTACCTCGCAGTGATTAAAGAAGCAGCTTAACAGAGGCTGAATATGAGCTGCCAGGCATTACAGATTGCACTGAAATGATGCAGCAGTGGAGGACTGAATTTTCCTATTCTCAAAAATACCACTAGTACAGAAAAGACGTAGGGAGAGGCTTGTGTTACAGGCAGGAAGTTCACTGATACTTATTTTGATAATACTGAAATATCATTTTGAGATTTAACTTGAAAAATATCTGGACTCTTTCAGATTGGTCATATTGATGGAGATCCCAGTCGGAAAGGAGCTTTCCCTGTATCATTTGTGCACTTTATTGTTGACTAAATTGCTACTGATAAGCGGAGACATTTCTCATTTCCAGCAGTCACAGAAATAAGTTTTGTTCTATTTCATTTCACCTACCTATCTGCAGACACCTTGCCAGAGCACTGCCCAAGTTCTAGGTACTGTAGTTTACTTTTTTATTGCCATCATTCTGATTTGGGGACTTTTAAAACTTTTTTCTATGTGAAAACTTCTCATAAGCAGTTTACACTTTTAAAAAAAAACCAACTCTTCCTGTATTTTTCAAGGTGAACTGAAAAGCTTTAACAATCAAAGTCCATGTGTCTGAATATCACAACATTATGAATGTTCTTATCAATCAATTACTGTAATTTTATTCTACCTTTTGTAACATGACAGTACTACAGTTCAGTGTTGCTTCCCCAGTCATAGAAATTGTGTGTGCATCTAACAGGGCAGTGAATTTATCCAATTCTTCAAACACCATTTGAAGTGTTGGAATCAAAACAGGCAAGCTGCTGTGTAGTTCTGAATTGGACTCATTCAGCATCTTGCCATACTGGCTGTCATCCAGGATGTCAACAGTTGCAGAAGAAATTATTTTAATCGTGTGTCTTTGGCCAGGTAAAAGTGAAAAAGTATTTCAGTTTACCACAGGAGAAACTTCTTTCTTTCAGAATGGATGTAGATATTTGCTTAAAGTTATCTGAAATCTGTTAGTCGTTGAACTTTCTAGTTCTAATTTTGTGAGCTTGAGACTGTTTCGTTTTTCTATGCTGCACGTGTGTAGAACCTGTTTTTTGAATGTTCTTTATGTACGTTTCATCCATTTTGGTCATTTAATGTGACTACTGCTGGTTAACTAAACTATGGCAATATTAATGAGTTACTACATTAACTCAAGGATTTGAAAACTGCATTTCCTGAAATGTACTTAACTATGATGATGGATTGCAGAGCATTTCTTACACTTGTCTCGTTGTAGCATTTAGACTTTGTTTTTAAATTCTTGAATTTTCCTTAAGTCATCCAGCAATGTGTTCACAGGGAGAACAGATTTGGTGGAACAATTAGGTAATTATCCTTGGTCATTGAGGTATCTGACACCTCACAAGTACACTACGTTATGTTCTGGTTTATAAAATTTGTATGCCACTACCTTGCAAACAATGATAGTTTGCAACTCACTCTGTATTTATATAGAATACCCACATTATGGTAGCTACACTGTTGTTAAATTTGTTTTACTGATTCGTGAACAAAGGCTAGGCCATGGATAGTTCCCAGTTGGTTGATGGAATATAAAACACCAATGCAAATCTGACGTCATTTTGATGTTTGTATATTGTGAAATTGTACCAGGTTTTGCTTATGCTACAGGAAACTGAGGCATAGGATACAAAAAATCAATGTCTAGGTCACATTGGCTTTGATCACGTTTCGTGACTATTGTATCTCTAGATTTATCAAGAGAACTTTGAATTTCTGGCAAATGGTGCTTAAATTGGCCCCTTCATATGCAATGGAAAACAGGCCACCACCACCATATATGCTGATTTGGAGAAAAATCACATTGCAAAGGTGCTGGAAGAGCAACACTGATCTCACCTTGTGCCACCTTTCCTGAATGGTACCGTGGCTTGATGCCTCTCAGGCGTGTGGGTACAGCCACGTAGATGTTTAACTTTCACTTCCTAGATGCTGTTGCTGCAGTATAAATGGGGAACAAACTGGAATGTTTCAAGATATTTTTATTGCAAGTCAAAGCAAATTAGTCCGTATTTTCAAAGTTCCCAGTAAAATGATAGAGTAATAGTTTAGCACTACAGTTTTATTCACTTACTGATATGTTCAGTTTGCAACACTATTTTGTATGTTTCTATCCCTGATAGAGTCTAGAGAGTAAATGGGCATATTATTTTGCACAGATCTCCTAATGTACAGTATTTTTAACACAGAATCTTATAGTGTATGTAACAATTCGTAAAGTTAAAAAATTATGCAAATTTTCCTTGAGTTCTGCTAGAAGAGGAATACACGAAAATGTCACAACTGGTCACTTAGAAACTAGGAAACTTTTAGACTACAACTTAATAGCACTACCAGTGCAGACAGATAAAATCCTGAGGACCAATAAAGAGCAGCTAAGCAAAATTTATCCCTTGATTTCCCATGTTTCTCAAAGTTTTCTCCTCTGGCAGAGAAAAAAGAAATTCTAGAGCCTGTAGATATCTATTTATAATATAAAATCAAGAATTTTAAGTCCAAAATTTTGGCATATTTCATACAACTTTTCAAATCTGATTAAAATAATGACTCAAAAAAACTGTTAATAGACAGACTATTAGGTTGCTGTGTTAACTGTTTAAAAAGGAGCAAGTGACACTTAAAATGCAGCTTAGAATGCTACGAGATGTATAATATTCAATTCTGTTGTTTTTATTTTGTTTAGTTGCAGAGCAACTGTATATATTGTATAACCTAAAATCAACTCTTATTTTCAATGTCCTGGATGCAGTGATTTATAATTAGAGCATGATTAATAAATTTTACTCTTGTCAACCAGTCAAATGTCTGGAAAAATAAAACTACTTTTAAAATCTTTGTCTGCTTCTCTTCTGTTCCTTTGCATTGCTTAGGCAATACTGTTCTTTTTAATGTGTAAAAATGATAAATACTAATAACTAGCACATGAGGAAAAAAAAGTACATCTTGTGGACTTTAGCTGAACATAGAAACTGTGGAGATGACTCACCTATGATTAAAGGTGTAAAGCACCAGATGACTCCCTTTTACACTTTGCTTTTGTTTTGTTCTAATATCTGGGTTAAGCAGAACCCAAGCCTGTATTAATAAATTGTTTCTCAGACAAGGAGACAGAAGCGTCAGTTTTATTTTACATTTCTACAATATTGACATTAATATACAAAACATGGTTTAGGAAAAAAAAAATCATGTTAAATATAAAATTCTTGTCCTGAAACCTGAAGATGGAATAATTTCTTCAAGTCATGTTTGAGGAATGACAGAGTACCATGTGCAAGGTTGTGTGGCTCTTTGCACAGCGAGTCTGTCTTAGGATTGTGTGGCTGCAGCCAGTCTGTGGTATCACAAAGGCCTCTTGTACTACACACTCCCGTGCTGCCCAAGAAAATCAGGACTTCTCCGACATTAAAACTGAATCGAAGGCTGTAGATAACACTTTGCAAATGGCTTGTGCTTGTTCCTAAAACACCCAAACACACGTGTTAATGTTTTCTGAAGAACTTCTCAGAACTCATTTAAAGCAGAATGTGACCTTTACCCTTCTTTTGGCAGACATGCAAAATGGAGTAGCACAAGTGAGACCTGATTGCATTTCTGTGGCCTGCACTGACATGGGGAAGCTGCTTTAAACGAGCTCCTTTGAAACAAAGTTTTTGGCTGTCATCAGAGCACGGCACCAGCATTCAGAACATCACTTCTTGTGTTCCCCCAGTGCTACCAGCTAAGGGTCTGTGTCATTGGAGCATCCTGACAATGGGTCCTCCTGCTCTTAAGAAGGGATCACCTCCCTTGCTTACAAATATGACTGCATGCTCTACTACCAAAATTATTGCTTGATCCCTCCCTGCTCTGTCCCATCTTAAGAGATATTTCTCTTTGAAAATACAAGTGGAGGACTGTCCTCAGCAGCTACCATAGCACTCTTTAGATTGCAAATTTAGACTGAAAAGAGCTTTCTCGGGTGTGTAAATTCACTGGCAATTTTAGGGAATGCAGGTGTTTTCCTCAAAGCTGATCAAATGCAGGGCTGTTCTCCCTCCTCAGCCAGTGCATTTATACTCTTTTTTTTTCAGTTGAGCAATCCTCCTTCTGCTAAAAGCCCTCACAAAGGCCTTACGTTTTAGAATCTCCCTTTACAATCAAAATTAAAAACTGTAAGCATAAACTCTTACCAGACTATTGCACTGATATACCCAGAGGCTACATTCTTCAGAGGCTGCATCTGTTGTCTTCAAAGCCAGTAAACTTTTTCCTGCTCCCAGACCATCATCATAGCAGACCATCCGTACAATTAGATAGAGAGCATGCCTGTGTAACACGTCCTGAAACCACGTAGCAAATAAAAGTTACTCTGGAACAGTGCAACAGCTGTTTCAGTTTTCCACCTCTTTTTATCTTCCTTACAAAAGAATACTTCAGATTTACTTACAGGAGAAAAATATTCCTTAGTAATTTTTTTTTTTTTAAATTGAGAGTTTAAAGATTTTAAAAAGTGGCAGCTTAACACAACTTTAGCTTATGTTTTTGCTTCTATTTTAGAATTGCATTCCTATGTGGACTGTGAAGACAAGCTAAGAGAGTTTCAGTTGTTCAGCCTAGAGAAGAGAAGGCTCTTGGGAAGAACTTAAAGCACCTTCCAGTACCCAAAAGAGCTACAAGAAAGCTGGAGAGGGACTTTTTATGGGGCATGGAGTGACAGGACAAAAGGGAATGGCTTTAAGCTGAAGAGTGTAGGTTTAGATTGAACTGGCACAGGTTGCTGAGAGAAGTGGTGGATACCCTATCCCTGGAGTGTTCAAAGTCAGGTTGGATGGGGCTTTTCAAAGTCAGGTTGGATGGCAGCTTGGTTTAGTGGGAGGTGTCCCTGCCCATAGCAGGGAGTTGGAACTACATGATCTTAAAGACCCCTCCCAACCCAAACCATCCTATGATTCTATGACTATGTTCCTGTCCATACTATGAAAGCACACATTCACTTCCCACCTACCCTCATTTGCCCTCTGGGACAGGGGGGACACTCTGTACCTCTGGCACAGATGTAAATTAAAACAACTTCTTTTCCAGTATTTTTCCAGACAATCCCTTGTCTCAGTTCCGTACACACAAGAAACTTTTCCCAGAAGAGGGTATAGACAAGGTCAGTTGTTTTGGGAGGTAGTAGCCATGTGGCTGTAGCCAGGCTGTTTGTGGCCTGAGCCACAGGGTATGTCCTGATTGTTCCACAGACCTTGTCTGGGACAATTCCACTCTCCACCACAGCTGCAGGGTTTCACTGTAGTCCCAACACTTCTTATTTCGGCCCTTCCAAAAAGGGGTTGGTTTAAGCCATCCAGTACAAGGTCTCTGCAGACCTACCCTACACCAAGCCTTTCTTCTCCAGCCATCCTACCCTCCAATCACACTCATCTGGTTTATTCCAGTCATACCATCTCCAGGGCCTTAGGAATTCAAGACAGCTCTGTTTCCATGTTCAAGGTATTGGACACCTTGGCCCTGTCAGTAGCTGAAGGGTCCTTGATACAGAAGCTGTAAAACTGGATAGTGAGCTGCTGCCTGCCACAAAACCTTCCAGGGAGAGCCCTCTACCAGAGCTCTTAAAGGTCACCTTGCTGAAAAACATCTCCCTCCCTGATGCTCACTCGGCAGTTGCTCACAACTGCTCACACCATCACCAACTATCACACCACTCCCAGGGCAGCTGGAGCCCACGTGGAACTTACTGGATCAACCCTCTAGTCTCTGTATGAAAGATGCCAAGATTGTTCACCAAATTACTAGTAGCTTTCAAGAGTTACTTCCCTGGAACTTGCTACAGTGCTAACATGCATGTGGATTATCACCAGGAGAGGGAGGATGAAATTATTTAAAGTACACAGTCTCCTTGTAATATAATTTCCTCCCCTCCTTTCAGTATTTTGGAACTCTAAGAAAAGAGTTTGGTGAACTAACACAGTAAAGGGCAAATTAAATGTCAGCAGTGATACAGATGCAAAAAGCCAGAATTTGGGACACAGAATGCAATGCAATAAAACTCCAGTGCAAGTTAGCTTAACCACAGGCTTTATCAGCATGTCCATGCTTTCAGCTTGAAGACAGAAAAATGATGGATGACAGTCTTAAAATTACCTACTTGATCTTTATCAAAGCACAAAGGAATTTAAGCAATAGCGTAACCTATGTTTTAATGAGAATTAAGATTTTAGAAGGACAGCAACACAAAAAAATTCAAAGTCTGAGTAACAACTACTACCCTTCCTCCCAGGCATTAGAAACAAGTGCTTTTTTCTGAAGGGACCAGAGTAAACTTTTTGGCTCCCTTCAGAGCATTCAGCTATTGAGCAATGCTATTCTCTGTCCTCAAACTCAAGGCTTTTATGAACAGGCACTGCTGGGTTGTTGATGGGTCATGACTTCATAAGGCCAAGTATTTATGGTATCTGGGGCTCTGAGGGCAACCAGAAGGAAACCACATGGCTGCAATACAAAGCTACACAGAAGCAACTGGAGGGCCCTGGGGAAGAGACCGGATTTTTATTTTTAGCAAAAAAGCTACTTGAAGTGCACTAGAAGTAGAAAATGATGCAAACAAAAAGTAGGCTTGATCAATAAAGTGGAATCATGAGGCTTTAATGCTGGAGTGAACTCACACTCTTGGATCAGGAATGCAAGGCTGGAACTTTGAAAAGGTGGGCAATTCAATTAAAAAAACCCATCTCCACAGTAACACCAACAGGAACTGCAGGCTGAGGAACCACCGGTCTTGGCCACCACAGTCACACTACTTTTCCCCATTAGAGAATGGCAAGAAAGCCACAGGAAAAGGAATATGTTCCCAAAGTGTGTATAGGCTTTCTTGCCTTTCTTCTGGTGCTCTATCTCAAAAGGAATGGCTTTTTGTCATAAATCCAACCAGGAAAACACAGAGCCCTGTGGAGATATGACATGAAGCAGTGCTGCCGTGAGAGCTTGTTTGTCTGACTTTTGCTTAAAGCCAGAAATGACATTTTAACCACACAGATCATCCATCAGAGAAATAAATGAAAGCACTTTTCAACTCTCATCAGAAAGACAAGTTTGTGCGAAGCACTTACATACTGATCAGATGTTGAAACTTTAATGCCATATTTGGAAACTCCCATAATAAACTCCTCTTCACCTGGAACAAAAGGTAACTTTCCATCTTGCTTTGGAGGGAAACAAACAAAAGCCTTTAGTGCAGACAGAAGAACATGAACAATGAAGATACATAACAGAAAATGTGTTTATGTGTACTTGGGTCCACTGAGACAGCAACACCACAAACCCTGCTCAGATTCTGCTGTGTGGGGTCTGCCTGCCACTCACGGCCTCATTCGGTCTCTTAACAGCACGTGAAATATATTCAGGAGAGACTGAACATTAGGAAGCATTTCTTTATTGAGAGGGTGACCAAACACTGCAACAGGCCTCCTAGAGAGGTGGTTGATGCCCCAAGCCTGTCAGTGTTTAAGAGGCATTTGGACAATGCCCTTAACAACATGTTTAACGGTTGGTCAGCCCTGAAGTGGTCGGGCAGTTGGGCTGATGATCACTGTGGGTCCCTTCCAACTGAAACACTCTATTCTGTTCTGTTCTACTCTAAATATTACATGCTTCAAGAAAGTAATTTATCATCTCAGGGGAGAGTATGGCCCAGTGATCAAATCAGATCGGCTGAAAAATCATGCATAGTGTGTTATGCTGCAGTGACCCGAGGTGATCCATGTTCCACACTGGCAGCACTTTCATTACTTGGCTGTAAAAATAGTTTTAGCATGTATTCAGATTCTATAAATGTCAAGTTGCTGTATGATGAACAGATATTCTGTGCTTTTAAAGACACAAACAATCAGCTACCTAATGAGAACAACCAGGTATGGCTTTTAGCACAAAAAGTAAGTGCAAGCAACCACAGTTTGGCAAGGATGACCCAAATATTATTCAGGTTCTTTGGTCACAGGTTTTTGAGTGATTCTAAGCAGAAACTTGACGTTTTCCTCTGTGGGAAAACTTATACTGTTCTGAGGAAATCTGGAGGAGATATTCTTTCCCGACTAATTCTCACAGTGCTGGAGGCCATGTAACAACTTTCAGCTGGGATACTTTTCAGTAAGGACTCATGGTTTTTTTGGGTGCATCTTTCCAGTTACTCAACATGACAGAACTAAGTGTGATGGCTTTTGAGATTCGTAGCTTAATGCTTTTTTTAAAATGTGCTACTTTATTCAAGTAAGTCTAAAATTTACAAAGAAAGACAGATTATGTGATAATATGAAAGGAACACACCTAAGCTTAAGATGTTCTGACGTCATTGGTACTGTCTTTTGTAACTCACTTACCTGTGCAACATCTATGTAATTTATCAAGTCCAATGGCCCCTCAAGACTTTTGCTCTCATTATATTTCAATTTTTCAATGGCACCAACATATTTAACTCTGAATTCTGCACATGTATCAGAATTACTATTGCTTTGTCCTGCAACAAAATAAAACAAAGACATTCTGAAGACTTCCAGAATCGTAATGCTGTTCTAAGTGGTGTTAACAGGGCTATCTTATTATACTCCCTAATTTTACAGACTTTCATCAAACACTTATCACTCCTCTTTAATAAACTGCCTTAGGCTGATTCAGAACAGTTCCTGGTAAAAGCAGCAGTTTCATATGAATCCAAGATACATCATTGTTTATACCAATTCAAATTTGGAGTTAATAACCTTGAATCAGAAAACACAGAAAAGATGGTTCTATTTTTCTATATCTATTTGTTTTAAATTAACTGTGTGGCCCAACAGTGATACACTGTGATCTGGTGAGCAAGAATAAGTAAAACCAAATCTTATTTCCATTATCTCAGTGCAAATGTAAACTTGGAAAGGCAGGGAACAGCATCCAAAAAGCTATACCCGATTTATGCTGGTAATAGACCAGTAACACAATTAAGTTTTTCTCACTCAGACACTTTATTTCAAAAACAGTGACTTAATCCTAGATGAATCATTAATAATACTTTAGAGGCCTAGGGCTACACATGCATTAGTCACCAGGCTATCTAACACATTCACTTACTATTACTGAAAATACCTATTTTTCACCTTTTCCGTTTTCTGCTGTTTTATATGAACGCACATAAAGTTAATCCTGCTCCATCCATATCTGCTCAAGCTCTGATAACATACCTGAACTTTTTGTGGAGTCTGTATCTAGACTGGCCACAGTACTAGACCTGGAAAGTCCCCCGAGACTGGAATCTACAGACTAAGAAAAATAACCATCATCATCAGAAAGTTACTGAAAATGTATTAGCAATTAACTTCTAGATGTCCTTCCTAAACTCTTTTTTTTAAAAGAAACTTGTGTTTATGCTCTAATTACTTCAGAAGCACTGTAAAATGGGGAGGAAAAAACAATACCACCTGTTTCTTTCCTGAAGTTACCTTTCTGCCTCAATGCAGATTAGACTGATATAAATTCAGCAGGAACCCTTAAAAAGTCCACAGATATTTTGAAAGGAGGAGGAAAAGAGAAAAAGAGAAAATGAACCTTAAGGTTATGTCCACAGTTTTCTGGTACTGCATCTTAACTTTATGAAATTAACAATTACATGTTTGTTACAATGTTTGAAATAACATAGCAGTGCAAGGGAAGTAAAACAGCACCTTGGAAAATCCAGAATATTCTACTGATCATTGCAAAACCTACCAGACAAAATAGACACATTATTCAAAATGAATCCTTTTTAGAGTTACTAAGAAACCAACTAGTATTGAAGAATAAACTCATTCTTGGTACCTAGCACCATGCACCTTCTTTAAAGACAAGATTTAAGAAGAAATTTTTCCTCCAAGCCTTACTATGTGCTGCCAGATAATCTTGTGCTTGTGTGTTTCATCATGGAAGCAACTGAGTGTTCATCTCAGAATATACAGGCTTTATAATGGATAGGTATTTTTAACTCTCATAACACAATCTGAGGACCAGAAGTAGGAAGTTCTCCTTGTGGAACCTGGCATTTTATGGAAATCACATCCTACCATCTGTGCAAGTGAACCATTGAACTGTCAACTTGTAACAAACAAAGGTGCTTCACAAAGAGAGAATACACCACATTCAGCTTACCTTGCTTTTGGTGCTGATTTCACTGCTTTGTGAGCTGCTGCTGCTGTGTCGCTTTTTTCCTTTTCTAAACATCTTTTCATAATTGGATCAAGGAAGATCTTCTGGGTAGGAAAAATAAAAATTAAAGCTTGTCATATCATCTAGAGAAGGAGTTCCTGGCAAACACCAGTGACTGTGTCCAAAGGGACAAAAAATGGACACTTGTAAAGGACTCTTGGAACGGGTGTAGGAATGTTCCTCTGGTGCTCTTCATGTGTGGCTGGAGAAAGTTCCTCAAGCTCTCTGCTAAAACTTCCCTAACCTTCTCAATCATCAAGAAAATGCTACTACCTAGTTTAAAGACTGTTGCAAAGGTCAGTTTCTAATGCATATATAGATTTAGTTTGAGAAACAAGACAAAATTTAAAATTTATATTCCCACCTAAATGCATTATATGATTTTGTGACTACCATCTAAGTGCCCTACAAAGTGTATCCAATGCAATCCCTGCTCCAATGACTGCTTTCATCTAAAACAAAGAAACAAAAAACCCTCCAAAACCAACGAAACAAAAAACAACCCTCTCTAGAAAGCTCCTAAGAAAACCCCAGCCCAAATCTATTTCCAAAAAACTACTGACTGGAAAACTTGTAGGAGCTGCCATTACTACTTAACATATTTCTGAAAATTAAAGCAAAATGCATATTACATTTACTGCCTTCGAAATGAGTTGCTGGGCGTTCTGTGAGCATTCCTGAAGCATTTTCCCTGTATCTGCTCTACTACTTCAACTGCTCCACTTAAAATTTGGCCGGCCAGGGTCAAGCAGCAGGATGGTGGCTCCCAGTCAGGGACTGCTGAAACCCTATTTCTCAGCTTCAGGGACGAATATTTTAATTACAAAACTTCAAAAACTTTGAGCAGGCGGAAGAGGACAAAGGAAGACAGCTCACACTGCGGAAAATAATGAAAGACGCACAAGAGGGAGCTTAGATGTGGGTTCAGTGATGGATTACAGTCCCCAGACCGCTCCTGTGTCCCTCTTTAAGCGAACATTTCGTCCCTGGCAGACTAAAAGCCGCTCTCAGCAACAAGTGGCGCGCAATTCCCCGCGGTACCCGGCACGCCCGCATCCCCCCGGGCTGCTCCAGCCTCCAGCGAGGATCTGGCAGCCCCTCCCTCACAGCAGCTGCTGCCGCCACAAAAGCACATCTGCCGACTCTGCCTGCGCTCTCCGCGAAAGACACAACTCAAAGGCACAAAAGCTTAAGATGCCCTTCTTCACAAGCGATGTTAAGGCATCAGGCGACGAGGGATCTCTCAGCAGCTCCCGGCTGAGCACACGGGTCTCCCGCGGTGCATCTTCGCCGCCGCGGGTGCAGGAAGCAGCCCGGAGCATCCGGGCAGGGCAGCACCGCATCCCGCCCCTGCTGTTCCCCCCGCTTCTCCCTCTGTTCCCCGGCGATACCCCATACTGGCGGAGCGCTCACCCCGCTCCCTCAGCCCCCGTCCGCCGCCGCTGCTCCCCGGGAGCGCCGGGCCCGCCGGCCGCCCGCTCCCGATCCCGTTCCGGGTCGCGCGGGGCGGGGCAGGCGCGGGCGGGGAAGCGGGAAAGCGAAGGCGGGGGGGATCGGCACCATGTCGGCCAAGCGCAAAGCCGAGGCGCTGATCCCGGCCGAGGAGAGCGACCAGCTGCTCATCCCGGCCCCTGTGAGCGCCGGGACCCGCGCCTGGGAACGGGGGGCCGGGGGGACCGGGGGGTCTGGGGATGCAGTAGCGTTGGAAGTTGCTTTTCTTTCCCCGGTAAAATGTCACTGCAGTCTGAGGGGGTTTCTGTTGTATTCTGAACAGCTAAGATGCTACTTCAGGCTTATTCAGCCCGAGGTGGTTTGTTATTCAGATAAGCTTTCCACGCGTTGTACGTGTCAGTAGTTTGAGACTCGAGTGCTCAGACGTGCGGTAAAAACCCTGAAGAGAACAAAATAATTTCCTCAGATTCTTTTTATTTCTGCTGCGTTGCATAGGGTCTCATACCCATAAATATCCAGAATATGACTATAAGATAAATGTAACTTCAGTTACTTTTAAATATCTGAGCTTAAAAGGACCGTGCGGCTGTTATTTCTAAACAGAAAAATAATCCCAGTGAAGGCATCCGGTGTGCAAGTTACGTATATCTGCTGTGAGTTGTTTTAATCCTCATTGACTTTGATATCCTTTTGCAGAGGTGCTGGCCAAGAAGTAGGAAGGTCATGCATTATTCTGGAGTTTAAAGGAAGAAAAATAATGGTAATTATTGCATGAATGTATTTGTATGACCTCTCATTACGGTACTTCAGATCACAAAAAAAATGTTACAGGTTTAATTCTCCACACTGAAATCAGATCACAGAGGCTGTCCTGTAAAATAAATCCATATCCCCAAACAGAACGTATGTGTCTGAAGTGAGATTCTAAAATTTTCACATTCCAGGGATTAGTGGAACATAATGTTTACCAACAGTTATGTGTAAACACTCACATATAAACACATAGGTGTTTCTCTTCGCCATTTCCAGTGATGTTCTCAGCTGGTGGCTGAAATAAGTTCCGTGTAGTCAGATGCTGTTGAATTGTGGATGAAGGTTTGCATGGGTACAAAATTGTGAACAAAGTTTCCCAGTGGAGAGAAGTCATTTAGACAGAAGCCCAGCGTGATGATGTGGGCCTGCTGAGCCAGTCCAGAGGAGGCCATGAAGATGGTCAGAGGGCTGGAGCACCTCTCCTTTGGGGGGAATGCTGGGAGTTGGGACTGTTCTCCTGGAGAAGGGAGGGCTCTGGGGAGACCTTAGAGGAGCCTACAAAAAGCTGGGGAGAGACTTATTACAAGGGCATGTAGTGACAGGATAAGGGGGGGTGGTTTTAATGTAAAAGAGGAGAGATTTAGACTCGATGTTGGGAAGAAGTTCTTCACTGTGAGGGTGGTGAGGCATGGGAACAGGTTGTCCAGAAAAGCTGTGGATGCGCCATCCCTGGAAGTGTTCGAGGTCAGGTTGGATGGAGCAGCCTGGTCTGGTGGAGGGTATCCCTGTCCATGGCAGGAGGGTTGGAACGAGATGATCTTTGAGGTCCCTCACAAGCCAAACCATTCTATATGAAATTCAATGCTAAAAGCAGTGTTTAATTAAAAAAACACTCTTTTTTGCATGATGCTAAAAGTTTGCATGATGCTAAAAGTCCCTAATAAATATATATCTTAGACCAAAATGGAAGAGGGCTTTTTTATACGTTTTGTTAGAAACTATAACTTACTTTCATTTTTCAGCTTGATTGTGGAATCCATCCTGGGCTGGAAGGAATGGATGCTCTTCCTTACATTGATTTGATAGATCCTGCTGAGATCGATCTGCTCCTCATTAGTCAGTAAGTTGCACCTAGAAAACCAAATAACTGAGGTCATGGTCTGAGCTGTGCTCACTCTAGGTTATTAAGAGAGGCTGAAAATAGGTGTTATATAGATGGTATTGCAAAATGTTAGTTTCCAGCTTATTTTAAAAAAAGTCTGAAGGATCTTCACTTAGGATTAAGGACTGAACATTGAGGGTGTTCATTCACTTTTGACATTACAACTCTCTTCTGAGTTTGCTCAGATTTTTGACTCTTTAATAACCTGACCTGCTTTAACATCATTGTGACGGCTTCTAGAGTGAGTTTTCTACACAAAGGCTGCTGAAAAGCATTGGATGTGGTTTTGCTCTATTGGCTTTGAATGAAAAAGTTTCTTGGAGACTTACACGAGCCTTGAATGTGGTTTAAGTATTGCCTAGTGGCTGAGAGATGAGGAGATTTAACCAGTCATAAACAGGTCTCTGTAAAATCCTGAGTTTTTGTGGTATGTGCTTGTTCTATCTGTATTTCAAAAGTACTTTCCTAAGATATGTCAAACTAGAATTGTGAACAAATAATTTAATTTTAGTAGATCATGTTTTTAGCGTGCAACATGGAAAATTAGGATCATATTTGTCAACTATTTTATATCTTTGATGTTGATTTGTGTTGCTGGTTCCTCTTATTTTTCTCCCTCTAAATTTATATGTCAATTACAAGAAAAAGTTAATTTTGATATTATGCAGGTAAAACTTTGGCAATTAGTGGAGAATTTCCTGCATTATTCTCCCCTTTTCTTAGTTGTGTTTCTAGTCACTATTGTGCAGAATATAGACCAGCACAGTTAGCAGCAAGGTTGAAAATTCTGTTTCTGGATTTTCATGACACCACGTTAATTCAGTGAAGTAGTTAATTATATATGATATGTATTAGTGCTGTGTGATATGAATGTATTAATTGGATGTGTGTGTCTATTTTAAGTTTCCATTTAGATCACTGTGGGGCTTTACCGTGGTTTTTGCAGAAAACAAGTTTTAAAGGAAGGACGTTTATGACTCATGCCACAAAAGCTATTTACAGATGGCTTCTTTCAGACTATGTTAAAGTCAGGTAAGCTAAACTGTGGGTTGTCTCTTCAGTTCCTGGATTATTTTGCCTACATATCCAATAGGAAATTTAAGATGAAGCCACCAAAGGTGGCTGGATGAATGTAGATGTTGTCACAAGTAGCAACATTATATATAACCACGTTAGAAGTAATGAATCATATTATTGCCTCATGTGTCTCTCAAGTAATTTCCTATCAATTAAAAAAAATATTCCCTTCTTTCCTCTTATTCTTTTCATTTGCCTTATTTGCACCTTTAATGGTATCCCTTTCTTCCCCCATCTCTCTTAAGACACACTTTTGTTCTCATGCTTTTTAATATATGTTTTTTCTTAAGATTCACAGAAGTAGTTAATTTTAAACCTCTAAAGATACAAGTAACTCTTCAGGACAAGGGCAGATTAAATATGAAAAAGTGTCACTTACATGTTGGGAATTTTTCTCTTCCCTTTTTTTTTTTTAGCTCTTTTTCCCTTGTGTTACATGTCTTGACACATCATTTCTTTGTGACTGCAGTGGTTCAGGGTATGTCTCAACTCAGCAGATTCAAGCCCGAGTGAGAAACCTGATAAACAGTCCTTTTTTAACTTGTTTGCTCTGGGCTGATGGGAAAAGTGTGGATCAGTTTGGTTTTTCAGGACTGTTACCAGCTAAATGGCAGATCTCTGGTCAGGACTGGGGATCTCTTGGTACTTTTAGAGAAAGGCAGAGCAGATTCTGAACTGAGAAGGCTATCCTAGTGTGGCCTTTCAAAAGAAAGCAGCTTTAACTCTCCTTAGGTGAGCTACATCAGAGTACCTGGACTTGATTTCTAACATAGGAGATGTGGTTATTGGAATGGAAGTCTTACTGTCAGTGGGGAAAAATCCAGGAAGTGTTTTTTCCAGCTGTTAGGATGAGCTGATATTCAGCCCCTTCACTTCTGTCCAGTAACATATCAGCAGATGACATGCTGTACACAGAAACAGACCTCGAAGAGAGCATGGACAAGATTGAGACCATCAACTTCCATGAAGTGAAAGAGGTGGCAGGAATCAAATTCTGGTGTTACCACGCAGGCCACGTCCTGGGAGCAGCCATGTTTATGATTGAAATAGCTGGTGTGAAGGTATTTTCTTTTCATTACAAACGTTGATATTAAGCCTCAATTCTAATGTAGTTGTTAATTATTTATTATTGTCTACTAAGTCCCACCGCTGTGGCTGGAGCTGTCAAATAGACTTGGACTCAAGTCAGGGTGGGAGGCCTTGATTTTCTCCTTGATTAGAATTAGCAAATGACACACATTGAGTCAGGTGAGATGTTTGGATTGTATAGGAGTCTGAGATATGACTCAGACTTGGAATCAGTGAACATGTAGTTTTCCTTGCTGGTCTGCTCAGAGGTGGTTGTTAGCTGAGTCAGTCTTTACTAAAACTGCATTTTAGTAAAATCTATGAGCAGATGTTTGTTTCTGTAATTCTGATTTGCCTTGTCTGCCTGTCTCAAGTGCCTAAATGGCATTTCTCAAAGTATGTGAGTTTTGTTTTTCTCATAACACTCTTATACTAAAGTACCTAAAGAAATAAGATTATTACTAATTTTAGGCACAGAGAGTTTTTAAACCATCAGTTTGGGCACAGAGAGTTGCATTCCACCCTACAGTTAAAGAATCCATTAAAAATAACAGTAAAAATTTCTTCTTGGTGTAACAGGGTACATGATTGTTCCATTTGGAAAAAATCTAGATTTTTTTTTAGTATCAGAAAATCTTAGAAGAATTTTTAATAAGTAATTTTATTAGATTATTCATTATATTTGTCTTCTATATGTAAGTGTAGTTTTCTTTTTACTTCCACTTAGGACCTGCTGTATTGTATCTTATGTCAATTTTTACTTCTTAAGAGTCACTGCATGTATGCAAAAGGGTGGAAATTGCACCCTTATATCCCAAATGTTGGAATTATGGTACTACTTGAAATACCTTTACTACTGGGGTTTAAATATTTGTATTGTAGTACTATTGATCTAATTTTGTAAGCACATCAGAAGAGTCTTATTTAAAGACAGCTGATCTTTTTTATCATAAATTCCTTAAAACCCTCTTTACTTAAAAAAATTGTTCTATAGAACAGCTTTTTAAAGGCTGTTGTCCTGGTAGAACCTGTAATCAGAATACCTGCTCCTCTTTGTCTCCCACAGCTTTTATACACAGGTGATTTCTCAAGGCAGGAAGACAGACATCTGATGGCAGCTGAGATTCCCAATATTAAACCTGATATTCTTATAATTGTAAGTTTTACAGAATTATCTCTTTATATTAGTAATTAAATATGTATAGAGATATGACTTAATTAAAGCTAAAATGGAATGACAAAGACAGTGGAGATTTAATGGTAGTATGTGACTTGTGTTAAATATCCAAACACTTGGGTGTCCGGAACACTCTGACATTGCTTTTCACTGTATTAAAAAGCCTAATTTTCATTTTCTAATTCTTCTGATGAAGTTCCTTAAGCCTCTAGACAAACCTTTTCTAAATGGGAGATTTATTAGGTTTTGTCTTGCATGGTACAAAGCCCAGTTTAGCCAGGTATCTTTCTTTAGTAGATCTTGACCTTCTTCCAGCTATGTTAAGAATTGGTCCTGGATGGAGATGCCCCCTATACTTTTGTTTTATTTTGTTTTCTGTGTGAAATGATTTTATTCTGAATCCATGTTTGGAAAGTCAGCGGCTCAGGGGAATCTTTAAAAGTAGCAGTTTTAACTGGAACAAATATTGGGATCTTTCAGTGTAAGACTTAAAATTCTTTCATTTATTGTGTCCCTTCTAGCTGCTCTCTGTAACTGATAATTTCATTTTAAGTCACATCAAAATTGTGTATTTTGTGTAATTCCTGTGTTTTAAGCTAGTGGTTAAACATGTACCACTGGTGAGCCATGTCAATCACTGGTGATCACCCCTCCATCCAAGCAGGGCAACATTTCCACTTAGGAAAATAAGTATGTTAAATTTGAAACCTCTCTAGCATCAAAATTAATAACTCTAACTTCTTTGTGCCAACAGGATCTGCCTGTCTAAATTGCTTGGAGGGGTTTGGGAGAGGGGAAATTTTGGTCATTTACCTTGGTGGGAGTGGTTATGGGAATTTGGGAGTGTTTTTGACTTTGCCCTTCACCTCACCCCTCTCCCTCCCCTCCCCAACATGTTAACACCAGTATGTTTTTCTGCATTTTCTTGATGGATTCAGAGAAGATCAAAAATTACTTTTTGTGTCAGTGCTTTGAACACTCTGTTTTTCTGTATGTAGGAGTCCACATATGGCACTCACATCCATGAGAAGAGGGAGGAGCGAGAGGCGCGATTCTGTAACACCGTTCACGACATTGTGAACAGAGGAGGCAGAGGTCTCATTCCTGTGTTTGCCCTGGGTCGAGCTCAAGAACTACTTCTAATTTTAGGTATGTGCCTTCTCAGCTCCTCTTCATGAAAAGCATATAAAGTTAAATGAGATGTTTTCATGTGCAGTCTTTCAGATATGTAATTCCTTCAACAACTCTTCAGCCGTTTTCCAGTGTGTTAAATACCTGAGAAAATATAATGCATGTTTGTTCAAATGCAAAAAATCCAGTAAACCAACCAGCAGTTCTGCTTTGTGAGGTAGGATGGAGACCTAGAAATGAAAGGGTGATGGTGTGGTACTATGTGCTTGACTTTTGAATCTCATTGAACCAGGATTTCAGCAATCAGGGACTATTATTACAGATTGAAAAGTAATCAGTCACAATGACAGCTGATGACAGCTGTTCTGTTTAAACTGTACTGTCAAAAAAAGGAGTGTGTTTTCTTCCAAAGTTCCAGTATCTTTGCCCTTTAATTCACAAACCTATATGAAAAAATCTTTATAGGAAAAGCTGGAAAGACCATAAGGCACACTTCTAACACTTCTGGAGTCCTAATGATAATAGGAAAACAAATTAGGCTTTTGAGCAAAAATGGGTGAGAATCATACATGAACGTAACAAGGTATTTCACTTAAAATGTACAGATAGTTGTTACAAGGTACCTCAGATAAAACAGTTTTAAAATAAATTATTTCCAGGCTTCTTTGCTTCCTTTTAGCACATTTATTTGTACTATGCCACATTATTTTTTCACTTGTCTTTTTGGTCATGCAAATGCTGGCAAGATAAAGCATAACTACCTCAAACTTAAAATACTTACATTTAAGGGTGTTGAATCTAAAGAGTTACCTAAAAATACTTGAAAGTCTTTTCACTTTCCATTTCAGTTTAGCTTAATATTAGAAACTAGTTTGTTTTCAAAATGTGTTACTGGTTTTTAGAATGTTAACAAGAAATTTGGATCTAGGCATGGGGTAGTATTTGATGCTGTAGGATTATTTAGTACTTCTCATTGATTGAGGGATTTTTTTATTTTATTTTACAGAGAACATAAAACCTGAACATTTTCAATCTTAGCCATTACATTTTCAGTGTAGCCATTATGTTGTAATTTGTTGGCCTCTCTTTGCTGTATGCAGATAGCAAAATGAGTTTCTAAAGATTAAGCTTGAAAATGCATCTAGTAAAGCTAGACATGCAATTGGATGCTTAATTAGCTAGAAAATGCAATTGCATCTCACATGCCTACACAGTTGAGCCTGCAGGCTTCTGTATTTGTTTTTCTTCTTTCCATAAGTGTATCACATCCAATTGTGATGCTCTGACAGTCTTTTAATGTCACTCAGAAGTCCTGCAGTTGGTTATCTTTTACTGGCTGTTTCCACCTTACACCTGAGCTTATTAAGATATTCATGGCAGTGAGCCTCTCTGACAGGTTTTGAAAAGCTTTGCCTGCAAATCAAAAATGTTATGTAAAAGCCATATAATTGTAAACGTACAAATACAGCCATCAGTGTACCTCTATTTTTGTGTGATTTGGCCTCAATTATGCAATGTAAATATCTTTTAGACTAGCAGACTGTATCTAAATGGAAAAATAGGCAAGTTATGTTTGTATAGCTGCATTCAGATCTGTTCTTGGTGTTTAGGAAAGGTCATGTCTACTGTCATCAATGAAAAAACAAGTTGTGGTTAGTGGAGGCTCTTTTCTTGTTTTAGTTCCAGTTAGGCTTCTAAAATATAAATGTTGGGGATATACAGGAAGACAGGCTTGATAATTGGGTGATTCCTTCTTACCTTGAACTCCATGGTTTTGTTTTACAGGACATTGATATTGTGAATTCTCACCAACATGTCTGTTTGCAGATGTCCCTGACTCTTAGATATGTAATTGCATTTGACAGGGACATTTTGGCTTTATTTCAGTGGTGTGGTAAAACTTCCACTGTCATAAATGTAGACTTATTGCTCTGTAATATCATGTATACTTTATACCTTGTAGCTGAAATTGGTGGTTGGTTGGCTTTTGAGCTGCCAAAAATATCTGAAGTTCATTTTTGTCATGCATGTTTGCCTGTTTGTTTGAACTAGTTGTATACAGTTTTAGCTGGTGACTGCTTTTTCTTCTTTAGAAGAGCAGGTGGGAAAAAAAAAGTCTGTGATTGTGATTTTCTGTAATAAAAATGAAAAAAAAACCCTCAGTGCTAAATCTGTTTTACAAGAATTATTAAAATAGAAGCACAGATTTTGGAGATAATACTGTGGATGGGATTGTGTGGGTTTTTTTGTTTGGGGATTTTGTTGTTGTTGTTCTTTTTCATTGTTTTTGGTTTTTTTAGATGAGTACTGGCAGAATCATCCTGAGCTCCATGATATCCCTATCTACTATGCCTCCTCTTTGGCAAAGAAGTGTATGGCTGTTTATCAGACGTACGTCAATGCCATGAATGACAAAATCCGCAAGCAAATTAACATCAACAATCCTTTTGTTTTCAAGCATATTAGTAATTTGAAGGTAAGCTTGAGATAAGGTAGTCTTACAGAAGAAGAAGAAGGGTGACAAAAGAGTTCATATTTGCTGCATAGTTTGCATGTTTAATATCCTAATAGATTGATTAGGTACAGGTTGATATTTGAGTTATCTGCTATCCCAGGGTTTAGAGGGCTGGTTGAGAGGAGCTTATGCCCCAACATTTCTTTCACTATAGGTCCCTGTGCTTGCAGTTTACTCCTTATGGGCATCAGCAAGAGGAACTTTCCTGCAAAAGGGACTTTTTATGAGGATGGGGTATAATATGTGAACACAGGGCCCTTCCTGTATGTTGGGTGCAGCTGGGCCATCCTCCATTTGAGCTGTGGTAACTGTTGTTCTCACTGTGTGTCCACTCAGAGTATGGATCACTTCGATGATATTGGCCCAAGTGTTGTGATGGCTTCCCCAGGTATGATGCAAAGTGGCTTATCCAGGGAGTTGTTTGAGAGCTGGTGCACAGACAAGAGAAATGGAGTCATCATTGCAGGGTACTGCGTTGAAGGAACGCTCGCCAAGGTGAGTTGCTAATGCACCACTTCTTAATAAGAGGCAGTTTTCATGTTATGTTTAAAAAGAACTGGTCAATAGCAAGTGTCTTTACTTGGATTTGCTGAGAAGATTGTTGTCAGGTACACATAATTACGTAGTCAAAGTTGATTGCTTTTGGCTACTATTAATGAAAAGTACAGAAAATCTGCATATGGTCATTTCCAGGCATGTTCTACAGAATAATCTTTTCTAGGAGCAGTTATCTTGTCATCAGAAAGAAAAATTTCTCCATCTTTAGTCCACCCCACCATTTGACTTTCTAAGAGGCAAGCCCTAATCCTAATTCTAGGAGTCAATATTAAATCACTAAGTCAATATTAAAACACTATTTATGTGTCAGAGATCAGGCTCATGTTGTGGCACTATCTGGTTGTAGAGAATTAAATCCTTCCTTCCAAATTCCAGCATCTAAGGGGAACCACAGCATCTAGTTTTGCCTTTAGAGATAGAAGTCACACACTTGTTATCATTTAGATGTAAAATTAGAGAGAGATGTATCTGGAAGAAGGATGAACTCTCAGATCTGCTGAGAATGCACAGGATGAAATGGTGTGTATTGTGCATGCTTTTCTCATTTGTGAAATTTGAGATATTTTTTTTTCACTTTCTCACATTTAACATGGCTACCAGTATTATTTCATTGATTTTTGAAATGTTAAGCATTGGTTATATGGCGACTACAGGAGGTTTTCATTTTTTTATTTAAAGTGCTTTATTTTCCCCTAGCACATCATGTCTGAACCTGAAGAGATCACGACTATGTCAGGACAAAAACTCCCACTGAAGATGTCTGTGGATTACATTTCTTTCTCTGCTCACACAGATTATCAACAAACTAGTGAATTTATCCGGGCCCTGAAGCCTCCACATGTGGTTAAGTATACATGCTGCCCATTTCTCCAGGGTGGGATTCACCAAACCAATTTACAGCCTTGAGTCAAGGCAGGGATTGGTGTGTGGCAGTAGCCAGCATTTCTGTGCTTTGGATAATAAAAGGTGGAGATTTTAACCATTTTTCCTCCTGTTACCTTACTAAAGTGAAAATGAACTTGTTCTTGAGTGTCTGCTTGTGAGATAGCTGGGGATGACTTTCCAGACAGTGCTATAGTCCATAATCTGTTTCAGCAGTGTTTTATGCAAGTAAGATACAGTATAGGACAATGTTAAGTTGAGGCTGCTGGTTTTGGAATAGTTCAGTGGAATTTGCCCCAAAATAAATAAGAAAACATTGATTGAAGGTATATAGCAGAAAGTGAAAGACAAAGGCAGCACCTGCAGGGAGCAAATCATGGGAAGCTGGAGGTGTGAAGGACCAGAATGTGGAAATGGGGACTGGGATCTGATCTGCAACCTGAGGAGAAACAGCATGCAAGCACAGATAAGAAAGAAAACAAATCATAACAGAAGAAAAGAGGATTTAACTAGGCAAAGAAAAGTGTGACTTGTGAACTATGAAGCATCCTCTCTAAATTGCATGTTTATTAATATTATCTACACTCAGACACAAAAATGTAAAGCTAACTAACTTTTATTGGTGAACTTGATACTTCCCTTTGATAATATAACAGTGTATGAAAACTTAAATGGGGTCTCTGTACTGCACTCTGCTTGTTTGCTTGTATTCTTCAACTAATACTCAAGGTCATGAAATCTTAGCCTTTGATTAATGCAGAGAATTCAGAGACACACAGAACTATAACTGAGCCAATGTTTCATACACTGTGACCTCATGAAATTGCATTTTTATAAAGGTGAGACAGAATATGGCAGTTTTCTTGGATAATTTCTTTACTAAACATGTCTCTTTGAACAAATAACTTCTGCTAAGAGGAAAACTGTTTTTTGTGTAGATTTTAGTTCATGGTGAGCAGAATGAAATGGCCAGATTGAAAGCAGCATTGATACGGGAATATGAGGATAATGATGAAGTTCATATAGAAGTTCATAATCCTAGGAATACTGAAGCTGTGACATTAAACTTCAGAGGAGAAAAACTTGCCAAGGTATGAAATCAATGTTTTCTTATCTGTACAACAGTATTTTCTTCTGAGATAAAAACTACATGTATTTTCTAAGCCTCTGTTTTTAATTGATGTCAAATTATGTATGTTTTGCAGGGACTCAAAAAGTATATGAATGTTTTGTTTAGTTGTATTTGGGGTTTTGTTCGGGGGTTTTGGTTTTGGTTGGGGTTTTTTTTTGGTTCTTCAAACTTATTTTGTGTTACATCATGGAATGTTTGTAGGTTACTCTGACCTTCTCTTATTTTCAGAGTTAATTTTATACTCTGATTTTTCTGAGAAGACCATCTTTCATCTCCATAGTTACATTTAAGCTGTGAATACTTCAGATTGCCTTGTTGGACTGTATGTGTTTTTTCTTTCCAGGTAATGGGATCTTTAGCAGATAAGAAACCAGAGCAAGGACAGAGAATTTCTGGAATCCTAGTTAAAAGAAATTTTAACTATCACATCCTTTCTCCATGTGACCTCTCCAGTAAGTAAAGACAGTGATGTGATCAGTAGATAATTGAAACTTACTGTGTCCTTCTTTTGTCATTAAAACTCGTAAATTTCTGAGGGGTTTTTTTCCGTAATTTTGTATTTGATAAGCCATTAGTGAACATTTTGATTTTATTTTGTTTTATTTTTACCTGAAGTTCTGAACTGTTGTAGTGAGTAGAAAGGCATTCAACTCATTTTTCACTCAAGGTTGAAATCTTTTCTATTCTTTCCCTAATAGAAAAGAAGCAAAATTCCATTTGCCTTCTGGTTACTTAAAACTTCTTCCTCTGCAAGAATATGCATAAAACATGCCAGTGAGAACCAAAGAGGACCTCAATCAATAGTCCTGCCAGTTTCTAAAATGTCATTAGTTTTTAGTGTAAAAAGCTACAGAACAGTGAAAATATTTGTGTAGTCCTCCTGTGCTGTTTATTACTCAAGAAATTGCTCTATTCTCAGAATAGAAGAAGAATTAAATGTAAGGTCAGAAGAGCTCTGGGAGAAGCAGTTCTGCTGTCCTAGTTCATTGTTTGCCTCTAATGGGTAGGATAATATAACAAGCTCTTGCTGTTTTCCTAACCACAAATGTATTATTTATCTTATAGTAAATGCTCCAATTATCCTTTTCAACCGTCTTGTCTTAAATATATCAATGCCATTATTTATCTATAGTGGCAATTTATTTTTTTTAGGAAGTAAATTCAAAGGGATGATTTTTAATATGTACTTTTAAAATTTCTTTCAGATTATACAGACTTGGCCATGAGCACTGTAACACAGACACAAGCCATTCCATACACAGGCCCTTTTAATCTGCTTTATTACCAGCTACAAAAACTCACTGGTATGTGTTTGGAAAGACATGGTCATGATTTATAGTTGGCAACTTTTGGAACAACTTCCAGTCTTCAGAGATCTTCTGGGCAGAAGTTTCTTTGCCAGTAACTGTTTCATATTTTACAACTTTCATTAGATCATACAGCTTCTGCCAGATCTGGTTCATAAGTATGACACATCTTTTTGGGGATTCTACTGTAATCATATTGCAAAACAATGAGCATATGGCAGGATAGAGCATAGCTTGTTTTTGTCTCCTGTCAGCCCCCAAGTGAGTGCTCTGATGGAAACTTTATTAATTGATTTTTTTCTCTCTAGCCACAAATAGAATGGGTAATGCCATCCAATTAATAAAAACAAAAGCCATTGAAACCTGCCACTAGGATGATCCCTCATGCCCCTGTCCAACTTTCTTAAAAGTTAGGGGCAGCTCATGTCCTAGTCCATTAAAGGCAGAGGCACTTTGCAGGTTCCCTTCCCAGATTTAAAGCTTAGAATTCTATTTTTTTTTCTCTAGTGTCAGAACCTAGTTCATGTCACTGGTGAAGAGAAAACCCATATTCAGTTGGTGTTCAGGTCTCATAACCCAAGTGCTACCTGGCACACAAATGCTTTTGGTTTAAGCTCTATGCTTATGTGAGCAATGGGTTATCCTTTGGGGGGGTGGTAAGAAGAGCTGGTTAATTCTGCAAATGGAGCTCTAAATTTCTCGTTTGTTTTCTTTCTCATTGGTGTGCTCACATCAGTGTACTAAGCTAGTCAAATGTGAGAATTCAAAACAAGTAAAATGGCCAATATTAGCTACTCAAAAACCCCAAACAATCCAGAACAAAGAAAATAATATTGTCAGGTAAGGAAAGAGAGTATGTGCTTCCATTATGTGAGCTGCTCTGAGCAGTTGTGGTAATAACAGACAACCCCTCTTATTCTTAAAATTACCTATTTAATGTTAATTTTGATTTTAGTACAGTTTTATTATTGCTAACATTTGCTGTCACTTCTTAGGTGATGTAGAAGAAATAGAAATCCAACAAAAACCAGCCCTGAAGGTTTTCAAAAGTATTACTGTGATCCAGGAACCAGGCATGGTAGTCCTTGAGGTGGGCATTTGTGAAGGAGAAAGAAGTATTTTGTTCTCCAGTTTCTGCAAAATAATACCACTTAGATGCCATGCAGAATGAAACGTGTTAAGTAGTTTTCTGTTTGATGACAAGTAGAGTCACAGCTAGAATGAAGTCCCTTTGAGCTGTGGTCCTGTGTGGGTGTTTGTCTTCTGGTTTAGCCACTGCCAGTTTCTTTTTTTGCCATAACTCATGAGTATAATGGCAGAGGCAGTGCCCTTTTTTTATTTGGCAAATAGTAACTGGAAATAATGTCAAATGGTGTTCCTTCCTCCCCCAGATAGTTACGGTAATTAATAATTGTTTTGTAAATGTGCTCAGAAACATTCAACAGTTGGAATTTTTCATGGGAAGTTACTGGAATATACCAAGTTAAAAGTAATTAATAATTTGGTGTAAAATGTATGGCAGTCATTTGAAGCTGGAATTCAGAGAAAGGCAAATAGGAGAATGCAATGAATGTTACATTGTCTTTATGCTGCATTATTCATTCAGTCCAAATTATTTTTTTCCCCTCTTCCAGTGGGTGGCAAATCCTGCAAATGATATGTATGCAGACACCGTGACAACAGTGATATTGGAAGTTCAGTCAAACCCCAAAATACAGAAAGGTACTAAGTTTAGTGTATGCCTATTTCAGAGGCATTTCTTCTTTTTTTTTTTGCATCAAGCTTAGAGGGATATAATGCCTTGCAATAGACTGCAATCCCCTTATTGTACTTATCTCCTTATGAAACTTATTAGGGAGTAAGATTTGGTACTTGAAAACAGAATTACAACTTGGTCTTTATAATGACATGTTCATTTGTCGAAATTTTCTCTTACAGAACAACTGCTAGCTGACTGTGGAAAACATGACCTTATTTTAAATAAGTTAATTCTTAATCACTTTAGACTTCTGTGTATAAGCAATCTATGATATTTAAATATTTCCATTTCTTGTTTGAAAATAGTGATTGCCATTGATAAGTGGTATTTCTGTGACTACTTTACTTCAGAGTAAGGTGTAAACAATGCTGAAAAAAGTGAGACTAACTTCACAATTCCACTTACACAGACCCTTTAATCAGTAATAATATTGGATAGTCCTTATTTAGGGTAAAAGCATTCCAAAGAGTTCTTGAGCTTGTGTATTTTAGAGTGTGTTCACAGAATCACAAGAGATTGAATCAAAATATCTTAAGTTATTGTTGCTCAGCTGACCATGTGCCTGCTTTTACCTCATTTCCAGTATCAAGTTATATCTTGCATAGTACATTCAGTTACTGCATCTAAGGAACAGTAAATTTTTAAGATATAACTTGCTTGATCTTTTGCAATTATAAAGTTCTTCAAAGAATTTCTAAGAAATTCTAACTATCACTGTGTTCAGTTCCCTGAATTCTTCAGCTGATTTAGAAGTACTGAAAACTAGTTTTTCAGAAGAACTTTAAAGTTTTTTGTATCCATCAGTGAAAAAGGTACTAATTTTCACAATTAGCTCTTTCTACAGACTTCAGACTCCTTTAACAATCAAATACGTAAATAATTATGTTCAAAAGCAAATTACTTGTTTTGAACTACCTCATAATTTTTATTTCAGCCTCTCTATGCTGAAACATCTTCCAGGAATGTCTGTGCTTATGACTGCTCACATTTGCTGTCCAGTTTTATTTTTTGTATTCTCTGCATGCTCCTCGCCTCCACGATGTGGTGTTTTCCTGTAATGAGAGAAAATGCAGTGTTTATAAACAAATGGGGAAAATGGATTACTTTCTCTTTAAAGTAAGGGAAATTCGAGAAGTAGTGAGTGTTTACAACAAAAACCAGAATTAAAAAGTGAGAACGTGACTTGCAAAGTTTTCTATTTTAAAATGTGATAAGTACAGGGAACATAATTAAAATATGTGCATTTATTTGATTCATCTTTTTTTAATATGTTTTCTTTATAAATGTTTAAGCATACATATTTTACGTAGCCTTTGGATTGCTTTTCATGTAAGTCAGTTAGGAACTAGAATGCATCAATTAGTCATTTTTCCCTCCCAGCAAATCTCTGTGAAAGTAAAATTATTTTTTCTTTTCAGCTGCAGTAAACAAAATTTCCAAAAAAATAGATATGGATGTGTATAGGAAGAGAATGGAGATCATGCTTCAGTAAGTTGATATATACTTTTCTAAAGGACAGTCATAACTGTTAATCACATAAATAAAATAATTTTAGTATAATAGCATTTAAAGATAGTTATTTTAAAATACTTTATGCAAATTTACTCCAGCTTAATTTACGTGAAGGCCAGGAATTAAGTGAAAAAAGAAGTACAGTAAAAGCACGGCACCATTAAAATTTTGAATACAGGGCCCAGTTATTTCCTCCAGAAGCAGATTTTTAAGCTGTCTCCCAAAACTATGCTACAAATGGTTAAGAAAAATAACTTTTAAACTCTCTTGTAAAACTTACTCTGATGTGTATTCTATTACTTATGTAGAAATTCTGCCTCTTTTGAAGTCAAAGGAATCCTTCCCTTCTTTATGACAAGATTGTTTTGCTAAAATACTGTTACATGACACCCACTGTCATAATTTAGATTGGTATTTGTTAATTACATATGAGTGCATTAATAATAGTTGCTGAAAGGAACTCAGCTGATAAAGTGCCTTTGGAACCCCAGGGTTAATGGAAAAACCTAAGTTTGCTGTTTGGCCACATATTACACTCGTGGATCTTTGCTTTAGGGATATGTTTGGAGAGGATTGTGTGAGTTCCAAAGATGGCTCTGTCCTGTGCATCACAGTTGATGGAAAGACTGCAAACATTTCACTGGAGACTCGGGTATGTAGAGCAAAGCAGTTGCTTTTGTGTGCAGTGTTTGGCAGAGATGAGTCTCCTGCCTAGCACTCAGTGCTGCCCAGAATATCACGTACCATTTGGTAAGGAGATGTTTTTGTGTTTGGTATCAAAACAGAGTGTTCTTAATTAAAAAAATGCTAGCAATGTTTATGCAGCAAATGCAGTAAATTTGGAAGAAAACCCAGTATTTTTCAGCAGCTCTCTAGTTGTATGAATAAATGAATAAAGTAAGATTGTAGAGTAGAAACTGAGTTAACTCACAATTTTTTAGAAAATGCTTTTAAAGCATAGGCTCTGGTCTGAATAATTGAACAATCACAGAGTAGAAATGATGTTAATAAATTTTTTTTCTCATTTTGAATGTTGATTAACTTGCATGTTTGGGGTGAGCCTCTTTCTCTAGGAAGATTTGTTTTAGTAATAAATTAAGGCGTTCGGAGTTTTACTTTGTTGTAAGTGTCATCATGGGTGTGTGAACATCAGTGTGGAGACTCCTGAGTACAGGTGCCTGTACCTCTGCAAGCAGTGTGTGTGTTTTGCAGTATCAACCTCATATGGTGTGAATGAATTCCCAGATCAAATGAAATCTCCATGGACTGAATCTTGTGTGATTTTATTTAATTTTGAATTAATGTAATCTGCAGAATTTAATGCATTTTACATAGTGGTTTTGAAACAAATTATTAATCAGACATAAGACTCAAGATTAAGCTTCTTGTTCCTCAGCAGAATTTGCCTTCTCTGGACTGCTCTACATACTGGCAGACCATTGAAAAACATACAGTGCTGCTTTTGATAATTTTCATGACTACTTTTTCCTTTCTCCTTGTGAGCACTCTTCAAGTGCTGCAAAGGAGCATGAAGTGCCCATTGTTCTAACATTGTTCTTTTTTTGCTCCTAGACAGTTGACTGTGAGCCAGGAAGTGAAGATGATGAATCTCTTCGTGAAATGGTGGAACTGGCTGCACAGAGGCTTTATGATGCCCTCAGCCCAGTGTGCTGACCTCTGTAGATACCTAGGATGCCTAAAAAAAAATCATTTTAAGGGTCCAATTTAATTGGACTATTTTTTAAGAGTAAATAAAAATTTTTTTTCTTCATTTAGTCAAACGTATCAGCTCTGTGAATATGAAATGGCTGAGTTATTTCAAATAATGGATCAGCAACTCATACCAACTGTATTTGTGCATATAGATCTAATTAAGTCAGGCAAAGTGTGCTTATGTTCTTTTTTCTTATGTGCACATACAAGAAACTAGAAAAAAAATCAAATGGAGTTTTATATTTCTTAATATTAACAACCAGTTGGAAGATAAATTGGATGTATTGGGTTTCCATATGCTCAGAATCAAGCTTGTATATAATTTTGTTCCTAACAAGGAAGCAATTGCCTGCATGCTTGTATCTGCTTGAAGTCAAAGAGGTCTTGAACACATTTGAAATGGAATCCATATTTGTGTATTGGGGTTAACTGGAGATCTAAAACTTTGTGTGCTGGCATTGCCATTAAGTGGACAAGAGGAACAGAACCAGCCTCAAGTGAAGTGGGTGCTCATGAGCTGTGACAGCCTCTCGTGCCCTGAGTGCTCCTGTCCCTCTGTCAGTGACAATCAGGAACGGTGTTCCTGGGAAGAGTGACACGGGGTATCAGAAACTGCAGGATGCAGGAGAATTCCAAATACAGTGTGACATTCCTGAGGTAGCTGGGATTGTGGACAAACAGTAAGTCATACTGAAAAATGCCCACAGAAAGTAACTTTTGAGTCAAAAGAGATTAAATGTTTCTCTTGTACACACAGCTTTTTTCCCCCTCCTTTTCTCAGTTTATTAAAATGGCACCTAATAATCTTCATAGCAGTACTAGTATTCCCAGAATTAGTGTATTAGTACTAGCAGAATTATCAGCAGCTTTCCCCCCCTTCATTTGTGTCGTTGGGTAACTAAGACTATGAAGTCTTTTAAATGAGATAATTGCATTTTCTTAAAAAGGAAGTGTCTCTCTGGAGCAGATAAAAATCTTAAAATTACACATGTTCTGAACGCGCTTTCAGCCGGCACAAAGGGCGAGGGATCTGTCTCCGGCTGCCCCTCTCCGCGCACCTCCATGGATGAGCCTTTGACGTGGGGAGGGGGGCGATGAAACCTTCAGGGGGGAGCTGGGAGCTGAACCCGGTTTTGGAGCTGAACCCGGTTTTGGAGCTGAACCGGGGCCTCCCCCGGCGCTGCCGCCCCGTTTCCCGCCTCAGGAGAGCGGCGAGGCCGCCTCCCCTTCCCCGCTCCCGGCGGATGTCCGGGCGCGGCCATGGCGCTGGCGGAGGCGGGAGCCCGCGGGCGGCTCCTGCGCTGGCCCCGCGTCCTCCTCTTCGGAGACTCCATCACTGAGGTAGCGGCTCCCCCTGGGCCTGGCTCCGCAATTCCCGGGTGGAGTTCCGTGGCCATCCCTGTTCCTCGTACCGGGGCCGGCAGCCCGGAAGCGTCCCGGCATTACCCGGAGCGCCGGTGCCAAGCGCGGGGCTTGGATTCGTTTGTGAGGGAAATGCGGACATGGTCCCTTGGGACTGCGGTCACATCCCTGTTAGACCTGCCGTGAGGGTGTTCGGGGAGCCGTCACGCCTGGTGGGCCTTTATGAGATTTAGAGCCAATACGCAGGAATTCTCGAGGTCCCTGCGTTAGAATAGAGATGTGGTGAAGGTGTAGCTTGTGGCATTTCGGTGCCAGGGGCATTTTCCAGACCGGGAGCCCCGCGTGGTGTCTGCACAGCTGCTGCCTGCCCTGCCCTGGCTCCCGGTGCATCCCGGCCCTGCGGCTCTCTGTGTCCAGCTCGCCCAGCACGGAGACATGTTCTGTGCTGATGGGACTGAACCACGGCCTGGTGAACATCTCCTTTGAGGCAACACCAGCTTTTTAGTGTTGGATTTTGGGTCCCTGCCTTCTGCATGGTGCAGTGGTTCACTGACCTGCTCTGAAAAAAAACTTGGCCAGCGGCAAAAGTTGTCTTTAATGGGAGATCGGTGTCTAAACCGACTCACTGTGCAGAATTGTAGCAGGGAGGGTGGTGCAGCAGTGGGGATAAGGAGAAGGGGTTCATTTTTCCACTGCTTTAAGAGGTAGGCATCACACTGCACTGAGAAGCAGCATGCAGAGAGAGGAGTTTTGAGAGATGCTCTTTGAATGAAAGCACAGTGAAAGGATCTTAGAAATAAAGTAGAAAAATATTACAAACAAAACAAAACCAACCCTCAGTGGCCAAAATGAAACTACAGTCTGGCAGCAGTCAGTTTTGATTTTTGATTTTGAAGAGTCTGCGGGGTCTGTAGGTACAGCCCCGTGTTGCCTCGGACGCCAGTGATGTGTCTGGGTGAGACCGGCGCTGTTTCACCTCGGAGGGGCCGGGCAGGGAGGGAGTGAGCGCTGCTGCAGCAGTGCCAGAGGCCACGCACAAAAAAAGCTTTTGAGGAGGGAAGGTGCCAGTGGTGGGGCTGACCTCTGGGGGAGCAAGTTCTAACCATTTTGCTTACTTTCAGTACTCCTTCCAGGAAAACGGCTGGGGGGCATACCTTGCTGACAGACTGGTCAGGTGAGAGCTTAAATTTCAAAAGTAATTTCTAGTATGCAGAGAGTCATGTGACTTTTCTAAATTAAAACTAACACAAGTTAATATTTAATGTATATTTATTTATTAACATTTATTTATTCAGCAAAGTGGAACTGCTTTGGTGGCAGCATACTGAGTACTGGTGGAAATAATCATTGGGTGTTTCTACTCAAAGCTTAAGTGGAAAGAAAAAACTCCTTAGTGATTATCAGGATTGTTTTTCTGGTACCATAGTGTGACAGGTAAATACTAAATGTGCAGTCTGTGCATGCACTTTCAAAACATGATCCCATTGAAAATTCCTGTGACATCTCATTTTTCCTGAGAGGGATGGAGGCAGATATCCTGAAAGAATGGTTCAGAACTTCCCAAGTTTTGTTCTGGTGGACAGAGGAGAGATGTTCTTTTTGATATGCTTCTCTATTTCAGAAAATGTGATGTTGTGAACCGTGGGATCTCGGGGTACAACACCAGATGGGCTAAATTGATTCTTCCAAGATTGATCACTGAAAGTACTAGTGCTGAAAGTATTATTGCCATTACTATTTTCTTTGGAGCTAATGACAGTGCTTTGAAAGGTAGGGTAGCTTTCTTTTTGTCCTCTTTTTTTCCATCACCTGATCTCTTGAGACAGTTTTACAGTTTAACAGAAAAGGCAGAACATTTCATAGGCTTTTCCTACCACTTCTCTGGGAACTGGTTTCTCTCTTTTCATTTATACAGTGGATGATTTTCAGTCCTTTTTTTTTTTTTCCCAACTTTTAGTATTAAAAAAGTAAATTTCAGGGTGCTCAAGAATTAGTTGTACAGTGATCACCTAAAACGGGAGTTGGGTGTTTAGCTGTTTTTTTCTGTCTTTAAAAGAGTTTGAGTCCTTGGTGGATGAGCTGAGGAAATGAGGGAAAGTAGCATCTGGATTCTCTTTCAGATAAGCATAGCAGCATGCACAGCTAGTCTAATCAAAATGATAACATCAGTGCACAAAGGACTGGCTGCATGTCTATGGGACGTTCCAAAATTTTCTCTGCTTTCAAGAGAGTTAAAAATTTTAGGTCTTGGTTCAGATGAGGTTTGAGGTGATTATGTGATCTAAGTTATGGAGTTGTAAGAAAAAGCATCTTGGAAAAAAAAACGGTGGTTTTTTTTCCCCTTTGCCTTATTTGTGTTGGTTGGAGTTCTGTGTTTAAAGTTTTGTTTTGTCTCCTTTGGTTATTGAAAAACAGCATTTTCCTACCACACCTCCTGAATCCGTGGCTGAGATGGGCTGCATACTGGGAGTGAGCGTCCATGGTCATATGCTGTGTAAAAATCCTGTTGTGTTGTGTAACGAACCTGTTACACATAATAAATAAACCTGTAAGCATCTCAACATCACTCGTGCATGTGCTCCACCCTCACAGATCTGAACCCTAAGCAACACGTTCCTTTGGAGGAGTATGCTGCGAACCTAAAGAGCATGATACAGTATCTGAAGTCAGTAGACATTACTGAAGACAGGATTATTTTGATAACACCACCACCTCTTCAGGAATCAGCTTGGGAAAAGGCGTGTCTTGCCAAAGGTAAATGAATGATGTGGATGGGCAGAATTTCTGCTTTTTACCAGCACAGTGTGAGTTACTGATCCCAGGTTAGCAGATGATTTCCTTTGTGCTTGTGCCAGATTGCAGCCATGTTCTCAGCAGTGATGGAAAGGACTGCTGGCTGTTTTGCTAAACAACTTTTGGATAAACTTGTGGAGTAACTACCAACTAATTATTAGCATCCTTTCTGAAGTGTTGATTGATCTGTTCATGCATAGAACTGACAGAGGTGGCTGTCCTCAAAGACCATGAGTTTTGACAGGATGTCCTAGGCACATTACATTGTGTCCCAGCAGCTTCCAAAATAATATAAATAATGGAAGATATTTTGGCATTTTATGCCTTAGAAAGTTTTATACTAGTCACAGCAGATTTCGTATCTATTTGGATAAGCAGTAATATCCTAGCCAGGTTTATTTTGAATTGAAAAAACCCAAACTAGATAATTCTAAATATGCTAATAAAAGTACCTGAAAAAGAAGAAAAAGGTGCTTCAATGATTTCCTGTTGCATTGTTCAAGCTAACTCTAAAATTAGAGACATAACAGCATTGCTTACTTTGTGTTACTGAGCTGGTGGAAATTGCCATAATCCCACTGGCTCCACTGACAGTGTTGTCTTTTCTGTTGGGACAGCTCGTCCAGTTTTTGCACATTTATCAAAGACTTTTGAGTTAGGTCAGGCAAATACAGAGCTGTCACCTTAGTGGCAGGATTTTCTCTAATTTAGGTGGTGTTGCATATCCTGAGTTGTGCTTTCAGTCAAAGCAGTAACACTGAAGATGACCTCATGTTTAAACTGCATTGACTTAGACAATATACTTGTCTGAGTTTGTGTTAGAAGGCTTTGATGTGATATCATGTGAGCACACCTCAAATGCTGCTTCTCTGGCTCCCAGCTATCAAGGAGCACTTGTAAAATGTTAATCCATTTTTATCTTAAAGCTGTTCTTTTTATGGGGTAGGGAGGGAGGAAACTCATTTACAGCATTGAATCTCCCAGTATCTGTCTAAAGGAGATTGCTGTCTAGGGATGAACAGAAGACAGGGTGATTCACAGGTGTTCCACAGTGGAACACAGGTGGACTATTGTGGGCACAGTGAGCAGCAGTATCAGACCACCTGCCCTCCAGTATCCAGGAGAAATGTTCTGCCTGTTTCTAGTTTTGTCAGATAGATATCAGAGCAAAGGAGAGATGGGAAGGAGGATGGTGATGTACACAGGAGCATTCGTCCTTGTGTAAGAAGAAACACGTAAGGAAACTCGGCTTCCAAACATGAGTGCTGTGGGAGGCAGAGTCAGAGCCCCTGCTGAAGTCAGGGCTGCTCTTTGTCAGCTCTGTAGCCATCATTTCATTGCAGAAGGCAAGTGGGTTGGTCTAGCTTTGCTAAATTTGTGTTGATTGTTCTTTCTTGTCCTTTATGTGCTTGGAAATTAATTCCAAGAGGAGGTAACACCAACATCCTTCCCAGCACTGGGGTGAGGCTGAGTGATTAACAATTTCCCATGTATTTTTTCTTGCCTTTCTTAAAAATGGGTGAAGTGTTAACCTTCATCCGGTCACCATGGGTCTCCTGTTAGCCATGAATTTTTGTAGGTGGTACACAGTGACCTCACCAGTACAACAAGCAGCTCCTTCAGGTCAGTCCCACACACCCAGATGCATCTGGTGTCTCTGGGTATCCCATTGCCTCTGGGTATCATTGCTTCCCATTGCTGACAGTCCTCCTTTCCAAGCTGGGTGAGTAGTGCAGGTCAGGGTAGACCACTGGGTTGCCTCCTTGGTCCCTCAGGAGATGCCCATATTCCCTGCCTTTTCTTTGGTTGCTGCTCTTTGCTTATAGACCCAGCATGTGCTCCTGCAGAGCTGCACATTGAGAGCAGGTGTGCATTTGTGTGCTTCCAGAAGGAAAGAGAAGATGAAACTGTTGAGAAATAATCCTAATGATGAAAGAAAAGGCAAAGGGAGAATAAGAAATTATCAACTCTTGTTAGATTACAAGTCAGAGAGAGAGAGAGAGAGAGAGAGAGAGAGAGAGAGAGATGGGACTGCAAGGCCTCACCTGGGAGGTGAGGTTGTGAGCAATACAATTTGGCAGCAAAGGGAGCTCTCTGTGGTGGAGGCTGAATGAGCTGAAAGGCCTCTCAGTCTGTTGGAAAGGTGAGCCAGGAAGAAAGCTGAGAAATGCCAGAGTTAGGAAACAAGGGACCAGTGAGGCTGCCAGAGATATTTTTACCATGAAAAGAAATGATGGGAAGAAAGAGGTGTCAGTATAAAGAAGTGGAAATCATAGAATCAGAATCAGCTGGGTTGGAAGGGACCTCTGAGATCATCAAGTCCAACCCTTGATCCAACACCACCGTGGATACCAGACCATGGCACTGAGTGCCACATCCAGTCTCATCTTAAAAACCTCCAGGGATGGAGAATCCACCACTTCCCTGGGCAGCCCATTCCAATGCCTGATTCATCAGACGCAAGGAGAGAGTAGAGTCGGAGTTGATGAATTGCACTTCAGGTCCCATTAAAAAACTCCCCAATATAACTTGGTGATACCCTGCCCCAGAGCTTCCCTGTGGTCCGTGCAGAACTGCTGGCTTAGAGCAGCTGGCACTGAGCACATACTGAAGGTCCAGCTCTGGTGTCACTGAGTGCACAGATGCAGCAGCTGTGAGTGCTGGTGAAGCTTTGGACCCAAATGTGCCCCGCTCTCACCAGCATATTGCAGCTGCTGCAAGGAGCTGTTAAATGTGGGAAGTCAGCCAAAAAGTAGGAGCTGAACTTGTAAATAGATTTACATTTAGTTTACTCTTCTGCCTGCTTTTAGCAGGAATACGAAGAGTTTTAAATCTATGCACTGATTTCACCTAGAGTGCCAGTAGGTGAAAGCTGTGAACAGTACAGATGTAAGAGTCATGCTGTGTGCTTGGTGCAGTTGCCTCACACCTGTTGCACATTTCTTAACAAGAGTCTTTTTGAAATTACTCAAAACCAAAAGGTGCCCTGAAAGGCACCACCCAGGCTTTACTTCTGGCCGCTTACTTGCAGTGCTTTGGATTTAGTTTGTAATTGGTTATGTCTGCTGGTTTAACAAATTGTGGCACAGGAGGCTGAAATCAAACTGTATCAGTCGTGGTTGTGAGTTGTTCTCTCTGTTTCTGGTTGGTAGGTGACAAACTAAACCGCTGCAATGCCACCACTGGGCAGTACGCCCAGGCCTGTGTCCAGGTCGCCAAGGACTGCGGGACAGACGTGCTCGACCTCTGGACACTGATGCAAAAGAACCAGGTATGATGTAATGAGAAAAGATTCGACACTGTCATGAATTGTGAAATGCATTATTTAGCATAGAGGAACTGGTGGTGCTGCATTAACACTGACATGATACAAAATATATCCAAGTTACACTTTGGGGAAGGAAAAGAGTAAACCACAATGCTTCATAGTAGGCAGTGAGAAATAAAGCTTAATATGGCCTGGCCATGATACTTGGTTAGCAGATGTCCCCTGTAAATAACCTTTAACTTGGACTTGAATCATGGAATAGATGGAGCATCACTCAGTCTTTTCCTGATGGGTAGCAGTGACTTCAGCCATCAGAACATTCTCTTACTATTTTAGCACAAATGGTGAAAAATAAAACCAGTATATATATACACCAACTGGCTTTGAAGAATTACTCCAAACCTTCTCTTTGCAACTAGCAAATACACTAATACCTGTCTTTGACCTCCCTTGTAGGATTTCTCTTCCTATTTGTCTGATGGTCTTCATTTATCACCAAAAGGCAACAGCTTTCTGGCAGCTCAGCTTTGGTCACGCCTGGAAAACAAAGTGTCTGCACTTCCTTCCCTGCTTCCTTACTGGCGTGACGTGGACCACACGAACCCCGAGGCCAGTCTGCTGTGAGATCCCCTGCAGTGAGGAGCCAAGGCAGCCACGCCAGACACAGCCAGCCCGTTATCCAGCAGTGTCCTGCAAACTGTGTCCTCAGGGAATGGTGTACAGGGGAGGCCCCATCAATGCTCTTCTGTGTCACCTTCTCTTAGTCTGTGGGAGAATAAAGATGAGACCACTTGGGATGTGTTTTGGGGTGGTTTTTCTTTCTGCTGCTGGTGCCAGGGATGAACAGCTCTTTCCTTGGAAGACTCAGAGGAAAATGATTGTCTCAGCTGCTCTGTGGCCAAGGGACAGAGGCTTCCCTGAGAAGTTTCTGGTCTGAGCTTTGGGGACTGCAGTTTGATTAATACCATCTACTTGCTTTAAACACTTAGGAGCTGATAAGAGGGAGTAGCATGGAGTTTGTCAAGAACCATTAATGTCAGTCCAGATTAATTTATTTGGATGTAAGACTGCAGGAAAAGCAGTCCTCTGAGTTTTAGCGAGGCTCTGATAGTGATACAGTGTTGTCAGAGCAGGGCTTTTAAAGTTTAAGTTATTTCAGCACCCAGCAGCAGCTTCTTTACACTTGGCACTTGTGTATAGGCACAGATTTCAAAGCAGTGCATGTTTTTGGATAGTATAAAACTGGTGATGTACGAACTTGAAAAGCTCTGCATCTCTGCTGACAAAAGCTGCACCATATGTCATTTGCCATCAAGCTAAGGAGACCTTTCAGGTGAGCTTTGGGATTCATCCATAACTTAACAACTAATGTTACAGGTGAGTACTGCAGACTCTGCATAGCTTTTGACCAAGAGAACACAAACTACAAAACTGCCTTTAAAAAATGAAAAAAAAATTTGCCTGAAACTTAGATGAAATTTTACAAGTATGGAAAAAAATGGTTTGGAAAATAATTGGCTAGAAAGCCAGATAGCAACAAAAATGAGGACTGTGCATAAAGATCAAACAGTTTATCACTGCAAACATAATCCCTCCATAATTCAGGTCTTATATTAACACTTAGGTTGGCATGAAAGAGATGTGTTTACCATGCATTTATTATTTATTTATTGGGTGAGACAGAGGCTGAGAGCATCTCATGATTGATGTCCTGCACTGTTAGTGCCATGAGGCTGCCTTAGCTTCACTAAATAATTAGGACACGTTGGCCAAAACCCATCATTGCGATGTAACAGTTTTATAAACTGGAGCACAAATAGTTACTTGTCATGTGCCTGAAGCCAGACCAGAAGCTAGTTTGACTTATAAATATTTACAAGTATTAAAGTGGACTGTCCTTTCTGTAATAAATGCTTACAGTAAAGACTGAACAGTGAAAGCTCCCTGTGGGAAGCTGTGAATCTTCCTGCCTTAGGTGTTACAAACCAGCCATGCAAATGCCTCTTTCAATTTCTGGAATACAGCTCAGAGTGGGGCTGGATCCAGTGATTTCCAAGGCCTGCTCCAACCCTGTATTTTCGTGCTCCCAAGCACCTGCCAATGCCTGGTTTTCACCTGGGATGGAAAGACCTTTGTGCTGAGAACATGCACTTACAGTTTTGCTACCTGAAAAGGCATTTGAGTGCACCCCCATACCTTAGGCATTAACTTCACCATCTGAACTGATAATAATCCACAGAATATGTGGCAAGACCAACTCCATCCCCAGCAGGAAGCAGGGCAGGCCTTCGAATGCAAGTCTGTACCAAAGATGCTCTGGGTCCGGCTTCCACAGCAGCTGAGTTTCAGAAAGGAGCAGCTGGAAATGCCTGGCTGCATGCTAGACTTTAACTCAGAGTGTGACAGCTGAAGAATGGAGATCTTTTCTAAAAGGACTGCACAGAAACAGCTCTTGTTTAACTGATTTTTTTTTTAATATAAAAAGTTTTTATTTTTTTTGGAATTAAATTAACTCCTCACACATGTACTTTGCACTGAATCAAAAAAAGAAAACCCAAACAAAAAACAAACAACCCCAAAGTTCAAACCCAGTATATAAAACACAATAGCTAGTCAGATAGGAATACCATAAGGCACACGTTCAAGTATTAGTGTAACAAGTATCCTTGGGTGGGGAGGAGCTCACACAACCCTCCAGCACAGGTTTGGTTCCTTTCCCTCATGTTTAAAAACACAGGCTCGCTGCAGCCATGGTTCCCCTGTGGCCGAGTCCAGGATTGTAACAGTTAAACAGTTCTGCCCTTGGTCACCTTCTGTCAGTTTTATCAGGAGATTATTGTGGGAGAAAACAGATGCACAATGAAGGTGCTGCTGTGCTATCAGGACAGTTGCTCTGTGACTCCACTGTGTCAGTCCAGCTGCTACTAAGCCAAAACAATACTCACATGGCAGTCCCAGCTCACCTGGCTCCAGGTGTACAGAGGACACCATTCCAATTACCAACTTTTAACATCATATTTTGCTACCTGTGTGAGAATTTGAATTCACAAAGTCTCCTCCTTAGACTTACCCTGCAAGTTTTAACAAAGGTTTCTTCATTTCTTTACTAAATTCACAATTGTTTTCAAGCAAATGCCTCCCCTGCAATTGAGTGATTCCCCCCCCCCCCCGCCTGTTCAGGCAGTAGGAGCTTCCAAAGGCCACAGAGACCACAGAAAACAGAGACAGCCATTTGAACATTTCAACAATAGTGTTGCCTATTTTAAATTAACATTTGGAGAAACATTTCTGCACTGAAACAACTGCTGTAAACAGCATTTTAAGACGTCATCACCTGCATAAATGATTTCTCCCCTTACACTTCTTTCTTCTACCAGACACCTGCGACACACAGACTCAGTGCAGAGGGGGAAGCTCCCAGCAAAAGCCACAAAGACAAGACAACCTCATCTCTGAGTCAAAAGGGTTTCATGCTAGAGGAGCATTTTCCATGCACTGTATAAGGTTTAACTGCTTTTGTGATCCTTTTATTTATTCAGAAGCTGTGTATCTAATGCTTCTTTACTCTGATTATGCATTTCATTGAATGCTGCAAGACTCTATTTTTATCTGTTTCATTACTCTTATTCTGTTCTCAAGGCATTTTCTTAGGCTTTTGTTTACATGTACCTTAAATTTCTAAATGGTCTACTCTATATGGAACATACTGCAGTGTTTTCATTTTGGTTTTAAAAGCCCCTTAATTTTGTCTATCAGTGCTGTCAGACTACAAAATATTAAATTATAAAAAAGGCTGATATACACAATCCAGTATCCATCAGGATACTTGGTTTTGCACCACAGGTTGAAGGAAATGTTAAAGGTCAAGGAAACAGAAGAACAAATCCAAAAAGCTTCAAAAAACAAGCCAGTTCTAGTTTGGATTTTCCTTTTTAAAAGATATAATGCTCTAATAAATGTAATTTAAGGAAGGTCATACACATGACCAGCATCTGCAGTAGGTCACTTCCTTATTCTCCCACTCCCTCACAAAAATATATATACATATATTTATATTTATAGAAATGAAATGGTTTTAGATCCTTGTTTTGCAGGCACAAGCTGTACATTTGGAAGGCAGCAAGACACTAGCATTCTGTTTCTTTGCTGTCCACCCGGTTCTGGCGCTGCAGTTTGAAGGACGAAGCTTTCTCACTCCTAATGACAGGATGGTCTGTCAAGTCCTCAAAAGATTTGGCGGCCGAGCTGCTATTTGGGAAAGGGTCCTTCTCAAAGGCATCCTCGTCGATGTGGGAGTCGGTGCTGGGGTCCTCCTGGATGGTGTCCATCCTCTGGTGGTCCTGTTTGGGCGCCGCGGCGACGGCGGGTGCGGCCGTGAGGGGCTGCAGCGGCTGGTGCCGGCTCGTCGACTGTGCCGTGGGGAAGGGCTTGATGATCCGAACGGAGGCAGAGTCCAGGCTGCTGAGCATCTCCACGTTCTGCAAGACACAAGCAGCCATGTCACTGGAAAAAACCCACCAGGACCTAGTCCAGGGTTCAGTTTTTGAGTCGTTTTTCAAAGGGAGGAGGTACCTCCTGAGGAGCACCTGCACTCCTGTTAGGATGGTTTAAAGGCTACCACATCCCCCCTCCAGTCCCTGAAGGCATTTTATTTCTGCTTCTTCCTTCTCTGTATAAAGCCCCACAGTCTCAATGGGACAGAGCTGACTCGGCCCCATCTCCCCCAGGCTCAACACTGCTTTGGCGAAACCTAGGACTAGAAATGCAGGGTCAAGCTGGATGACAGAGAGCTCAGTGCAGGGAAGCAGTCCAAGGTACAGCTTATTCCACTCCTCCAACCTGGAGAGTTCCTGGTTTCATGTGCACATGAACACAGGGTCAAAGACTGGAAGGACCGGTATCATCACAAACAAATTCTGCAACCCAGATTAAGATAAAAGTCCATTGATTTCTGCTTCTTTTTGAGCATGGTTTGGAAAACATCTAGAGATTTCTAGGCATAAAAAAATCCTCACGGACCTGAGCAAATGCTAGTACTGGACAGGATGAGATGAGTACCTGCTACCAGTACTGCATTTCCCAACTGCTCCATCCTCAGCAGATCCAAAAGACACAAGAACTGTTTGCTAAACTGTTGCTGGTGCAAGGAGCCCATTAACAATACCAGTGCTCTCTCACTACACCTGCTTCTGGGATTTTCATGATTGAATGCAGGTAAAAAGCTCTAAGGTGACTTTTCTCATGGCATTCAGGACCAGCTATGGGGCACTCAAACTAAGATCACCTTCAGTTCTGTCAGGGTAGATGACAGAGGCAGTCTGCCTCAGTGGTCTCTGACTTCAGTATGCTTCCCTCAGTGGTCATACAAGGAAGAGCTCTGCAAGGTTTTTTTTTTCCCCTCCCCTTACAAAAAGACATTACCTTAATCGAATGATTCAATTATTAATAAGAATTAGGTTGTCAAAGCACAGGAAAGGATACCCAAAAATCTTTGTCAGAAGGTGCCCTGTGCTGGACCATGATTAAAATTTATCTTTGCACTTTTTTGCTTTTCCCCTCTCCCAGCTCAGTATCTGCCAGGTGGGAAGTGACTGATGGGCCCCTTGAGCAACTGGAAGGCTGTAGCACGTCTGGTCTCTAGAAGCTGCCCCCTGCAAACAGCCATTCTGCAGCAAAGACAGGGCATTTTGCAGAGATTTTTGAGCCTCGTGTGGTTCCCTGACACCACTTGGCTGGGAACAGGCAGCCTGTGGCTGAAGCTGCCAAGTGATCTGTGCCGAGGGGATGCCGCACGCGGTGCTCCGCGGAGCAGAGAGGCTTCCTGCCCTGGGAGCTGCGGCTGCTGCCAGAGAGCTGCTCTGGAGACAAGGCACAGCTCTGACAGGAAGGAAGAATCTACCCCACCAAGCTGCAGTGCTTGACAAAGTGAGCACAGGCTTGTTCAGAAATGGCTTCCTCTCAGACTGATCCACCCTCTGCAGCGCAAGGCTTCGGGTGTCTCTGATATAATAACTTCTTTAATAAATCCCCTGCAGACACCCATGGTTCAGGTTTTCCAGTACACATTGGAGAGCTTTCTGTCAATTTGGGTTCAGACAGCAACTTACGCTGGGGCAAAACAGGGACTTTGTGTTCTCCTCGTACTGCTTGTCCAATTTCTTGTCCTATTGGAAAACAAAAAAAAAAAAAACAAATCAAAACACACAAACACAAAATAAGAAAGTTAATTTCCCAAAGGCAAAGTCCCTGTCCCCTTTTTTTCTGCGGGGATACAGCACTGTGTGGGGCTCTTTCCCTTCCCTTACTCCCATGCCTTCCCATCCATCCCAGGACTGCTTGTGGGTGCAGCACTCCTCTGCTCTAAACCCACACTGCTGATGGTAGCATGCTACATGCCCACGATCTCAGTTGTCAAAAGCTCCCCCTTTCTCTTTAGCCATCCACCCAAGCTCAACCAAGACCACTTCCCACTCTAGGTCTTCCCTCAAAATATGGGTGTCTTATTTCTTCACAGGGCTTTAGAAAACTTCAACTGTAATGATAAAATTACCAAAATTATACTTGGGTAGAATTCAAGAGGCCAAGAAAGAAAATCTGCCTGGGAAAGAATGAGAAGGGCTCCAGGGAATAGTCATGAGAGCACAGGGTCTGCCAGGCCTGGCAGAGTTTAGCAGGATTTTTGCCTACTGAAGGAGCAGTAAGCCTTACATATGCTGGATTTCCCCACAGGGTTTACTAAAGGCTTCCCATTGGTTTCTCCCACAGACATCCACAGACATCTGCCATTTCATGTATGAAGGGAACACTTCTTACAGAAGCAGTCATCTCAAAGACAGTTTACTCACCACACAGTGCACAAGGATGCTGAGAGGAATCCAAAAGAGTAAGGAGAAGACAAGCACAGAGCCCACTATATTATCCGCTAGGAACTTCCCTGTGAAACCAGTTCAAAACTGTCAGTTACCTACCAAATACTGTTTCATGAACATACACATCTATCCCCATTCTACAGCCACTGCTCAGCAAGTGAAGCCTCAGAACTGCTCAGAGAAGCACAGGCTGCAGGAATAGGCAAAGATAAAATTATAAAATTTTCTAAAATTATATATGTTAACAATAACAGGTTTCTTCTTCTGTTGTTCTCTGATGAGAAATGCTGTCAGGCTGTAACATGTAATATGAGTCACTTTGGAGCAGCTTATACTGAGTCAGCCAAGCTGCCCCTTTCAGTTGTACAAGACGCACTGCGAGTCCATCACCAAATTCTGATGCAAGAATCATGTGATAACTACCTGCCTCCCCAAACTAATTATTTGAATACCAAAGATTCACAAACTGCCTCTATCCAAGCAGGCTCAATAGCTTTAATAATTATCTAGGAAACAATGTTTTGTCCCTGAAGTTCAAGATCGAAAGCCCTGAGCCCAGATAACTGCACTGTGGAGGCAGTGTCACTGTGAGCACATGCAGTTACCACTCATTACACAGCACTGGCTCATTAACGGGGTTTGTCTGGTTCCAGTAACACAGCGTGAGACAGCAGGGGTGACACCAGGAGTGAGGTGACACCTGCCTGGATTGCACAGTGGGGATCAAGACCAAGAGGGCCCCTCACAGTGACTCAGCACAGGCACACAGCTTGTGGTATGTGACCTCAGTGGTTTTCTTAAACAACAGAGAAAGGAAGTGTTCCCCCCCTCCCAGCCTGTTGACATTTAAATCCCACCGAGAGGCCCACTTTGTACCACGCTGAATCTAGCTGACCTCTGAAAAGACTGTCTTACTTCCTTTTCTCTAACTGACCACCTCTTGGTATTCAGACAAGAAGCTATCACTTCCTTCACAAGCTTGGAAGATGCCTAGATAGAAAATAACAAAGTGAAGAAATGCAAAATGATCCCCCATCCTTTCAGCTTTGAAAAGCAAGTTCAGTATTGTCAAACTTCAGGTAAAAATACACTTAGATACATCACAAACACAGCTAGTGGCTACCCTTGTACACAGGTGAATAAAGCCAGCCAGCTAACTCCCTCTGAGGCTTTAGAGGTTCGTGTCATGCACTCAAAAACCCCCAAAGGGTATGGTTGTGTATCTTACCAAAAGTATTGATGCTGAGTTGGTCTATGAAATCCCAAAATCGTTCAATCACATCCTGTACTTGCTTCTCGCATTTGCCCTGCAAAAGTAACAAAATGATCTTATGTTACCTAAGCATTAACTACTTCCTTCTTGGTGAGGGAAGGACACACAAGCATGGTAATGAAATGAGAACTACAGACTCAGCAGGACTTGCATTCCGAATACACATGTACACCCATGCCCAACAGCAGCAGTCCATTTTTACTGCTTTTATTTTTGGCAAAACAGTTTCAATTCGATTGCTGTTTGAAACAGATGAAGTTTGAAAGTCTGAAATGTGCAAACCCCTACCTTTGGCCTGTGCTAGGGGACATAAAACTGAAGCTTCTAGAGAGGTGTAAGCACTGGAAGCCTCAGATCCCATTACCCATGGAGAAGGCTGCAGCTCTCGGGAGCTCACAGTTACAGACAGACTCATTGCCAGATTGGGCTGTGCTGGTTTAACACAGTAGATCATTGGTCTTCCAGTTCTGCCAGTGGAAGGGCTGGGACATGCCCTCCCAAATTCACTTCTGCTCACACCCGTTTAGCTCCAACCACTGGGGTCTGAAGGTGACGTGACTGTGCAGCTGCACCACAGAAAAGGCCACTGAGTGCCAGAAACCCACCAGTCTCCCTGCCATGGGCTCACTGCCCCTTCCAGATACTGCCAGTTGGATTTTTGTGTGATTGCTAGCTGACTGGAATGATTTAGAGTCAAAAATTACATTAATTGGGCTAATGTGAACAACTGTAAAGGCAAGTGCTGCAAACCTAGCCAAGCTTATGGCAGTGCTCATTCACCTCCTTCGCAAGGACTGCCAGCTGGCTGAGCTGTGGGGAGCAGCAGAAGAGGGTAATAAGCAGGTGCAGAGGGTAACAGCTCCACCTTGCACAGGTCTCTGCAGAACTAACTTCTATCTGCAGCCTCCAACACCCTTCACCCCGTGAAGAGAGACTTAAAATGTCCCACCCTGCTCAGCAACAGGTTAAGCTTTGGCTTCTCTTCACCAGCACAGTCCTCCCCAAGGACTCACCCCCCCAGCCAGAGCAGAGCTGGGAACACTTACATTAGTGTCACAGAATCCCACGGTGCAAGGCTTCCCCTTGCGCAGGAACAGGAACTGGTCGTTGGCATCGACGTACGGGGTGCACCTGTCCTGCTCGTCCCGGCAGCACACCTTGCAGGAATTGTCCGTTTCTGCAGCAGAGCAACACACTCATTCCTTGGAAGCACTAAGAGTCACCTGCAACCCACAACCCCATGTCTCCCCTGGTTGACTGTGTTCATCAACAGCTTCCCCACAGGGAAGGCAGGACTATGTGAGTTGCCCAGTTTCAGGCACTCTGATGACCAAGCCTAAAACTCAATCACATGCTCTGTGCAATTAGGGGATACACTGGAACCAAGCTCTCCAAGCTGATACCCCAACACTGCAGGAAACAACGGGCCAGTGAAGAGGTTCCAAGCATATCCACAAAAAGAGATATTAAATATTCCTTGGAGTCTGAGTCCTCTAGACACCTTTCTCCTCAGCTATGCCCTCCATCTCAAACAGTGTGGCTCACAGCGGTTCCTTGCACTGCCCCCATGAAGCCTTCCACCTACTCCCAGCTGCTTTACCACACTTAAGAGATGATACAGAGAGCAGGTTTGCAGTGGCTGGGGACTGGACTTAGGGATCCTATATTCTCAAAGCACTTTAACCTCTCTGAAATCTTTAACTACTCATTGGAGGCCAATACTCTTCTGCCAGATGCCTGGTCCAGAGGTTGGTCAGGATCTCTTTACAATCCCTCCCATCCAGCTGTGGCAGAGGTGGAAGGTAGGAGAGTGTCCTCTTTTTTAGCTGAAGTGTCAGACTGTAAGTCTCATCCTAATGTCTTCAATCCAGACTACCAGAAGACAGGAGGACATTCACATTCCTTTTTCAAACAGAAAACACCTGACAATACTCAACAGTTTTAACTTTTCCAGAAACCACAAGCTCAGCCCTCCCACAGGCCATCCTGCAGCAGAGCCAGTGCTCCCCACGGAGCAGAGATGAGGCCCATTGCAGTTCAGTCCCGTGTCACCCACCGTTGCACGCACACGACCGTAGGTTCTTCTCCCTCTCACAGAAAGGGACACACTCCCCATCCTTGCACTTCCCCATGTCCACACAGACGGTGTCATCCGGAGCATTCCCTGGAGGGGGACACTCGCTGCTGTTCCCTACAGATGGAAGTCAGCAGAGTGGGAGGGCTGTGTTAGAGAAAGGGCAGAGCACCTAAGTGTGCAGAAGAAAAAGGGAAAATAATGGAAATACAGACTTATCCCAGGGGAACCCCAATAGCTTGTTCTTGGCTTTCATCTGCAGGCTGCCTGCCAGCTGCTCCGAGAGGCAGCAGAAGCTCTGGAGGCTTTCAACAGCTCGGGCATTGTGGCACTGGCAACCATGCAGTAGGTGCAGACCCTGGAGGCAGTCCAGGAAAGCAGACACTGACTTGACTCCCTGCCTCCAGGAAAGATTATGAAGAAGTAAACAAGTGGGGAAGTGAAGCAGAGTTGCAGTAATTCCACCTTTTCTATGACAAAATTCATTCTTGTCCCCTCCCAGGGAAACACACTGTTTTGCTTTTTCTTCTTTCAAGGGAAAGAAACAAAGAAGAAAAGAAAAAAAAAAATCAACATTTTTCATGTTCTTCTGGGCAACAAATCTCCAAGTGACTCCTGGACTACAATGAAACTCATTATAGGACTCTTTTGTGATGCTTAACCGGTCTCTAAAATTACATGTACCGGATGGATAAAGGGCACTAGACTGAAAGTGGGTTGAACAGGACACTGAGCCTGGAGCGCTTGGCTGGCTGACATATAGGGGACAGAACCACATCCTACCAGTGCAAAAAGACTCTCCTTTACAAGTGGCATTTATGGCTTCTTGGCATTTCTTCTGTGCACTTTCAAACTGGCAGCCTTTACAGCAGGGACTGTTCCGATCACTGGGGAAAGATCAAAATGAAAGAAATAAATATTAAGCAATTTTAAAAAAATAAGTACAAGTGTGACAAAACCAGAGAAAAAAAGATGTTTGAGGAAAAAACCTACTTCTAGGATACTGACTCATTGATTCAACCCTTGCCCTCTCTGCCCCCTCCCACAGCCATCTTTCTACACACCCACTGAGTACATGAGGACTAAAGGTAAAATCACATAGACAGTACAGTGTATTGAGAGACAACACAGGGACCCTTCTGTTGAAGGCCCTTGGATCCTCCTCTTGTCATTTGCTGTGCAATTTAGGACAAGACCTTTCACCCTTTCCTTCCCCAAACACTTCCTCCCCTTCCATTTGTCCTGAAGGTTTCCTACTTTTTATTCTGCACTGTCTTTATTTTCATTGTTCTCACCTAACATAAAAAGGCCCTTAGTATAAAAATACTCACTAAAATTGAAGGATTTTCTTGCTAAACAACAGGAGTTGCACAAGCTCTCTAATGTTACATGGTGTAAAGCTGAACTATGAAAAAAACAGATAGGGCACTGCATTGCAACAGGGCCATGAACACCCCAAAAAAAAGCAAGAACAGAAAGAGGACTCATTTAGTGCAGTCACTGTGTTGTCTGCTCAAACACGTTCTGCAGCAGTCTTGAAATATCAGTATGTGATCCCAGCATAAAGCTACCTTGCAATACAAGCAAAAATTCCATCTGCACAGAAAGTTTGCACAGGAAGTTTTAAATCTTGTTTTTCAATTGCCTAAGTTTGCTTTATAACAATGCTAGTAAAAATAACACCACCACAATAATCATTTTCAAGCCCATAGCTTCTGACACTTCTCAGAAAAAGTAAGAGAATGCTACAAAAACTAATGTATGCATATAGTAGCCTTTCCTGATATCCTTTATCGTCTTGAGCTCACATGTTTAGCCTGAAAGCCAAGAAACAGGCCTGTGACACTGCAAGTGGCTTTAGGAGTTTTCAGCCCAGCCCTTCACTCTCTCCTGCATAAAGAGAAGTTGCAGCTCATTTCCCCTTACCTGCATTTGGCACCATCTTTCAGTTTACAGTCTGCAGTGCAGCAGGGATCAGCCTGTTGGTACAAGAGGCCAGGATCGCATTCCTCCCCTTCATCCACCCTGGAGTTCCCACACACTTTGTTGTTGCGCTCTTTGAAGCACTCCTGGGCCTTGATCTCTATGGTCCTATGGATGGATTTTTTGCTGCAGCTTGAGAACATCTAGAGAGTCACGGGGGGGAAAGAGCAGCACTGAGGAGTGTACCTTTCTGTCAACAACTGGCATCTAAGACAGCCATGGCCTCCCTACACTTCCAAATTTGGGTGTCTCAGAAAGCAGTTATTCCCTCTATACTGTCAGCTTGATACCTCGGAAAAATTTTAAGATGGGAAAGTAAGGGTTGGGTCTGTAAGGGACACTGCTACATTACACTGCAGGGACTCCCCCACACAGCTGGGCTCAGAGCCAACCCCAGCTCTCCCATGGCTTCAGGGCTTCACCACCCCCAGGACGGGATGTGAAGCTGTACCAACAGGGACAGACTGCGCTACCTCTCGGCAGCGGGGCTGGGCACGAGCCACAAGTCAGACTCCACTGCAGACTAATCATCCCCTGATAATCTTGGTTTCTCATCTGCAGAACAGGCACAAGGTCAACTCCACATTGCCAATGCAAGCTCCCACGGCAGCTGTGGTGTCTGGCAGTCTCTCTACAACAGCGGCAGCTATGGACCACCCAAACACTATTTGGTACTGAAGGTCCCGGACTGCACTCTTGCTGATGACTTGCTTGCAGCAGCATGTGGCCACAGCTAATTACAAGCAACTAATTAAAATGCACCTTGACATGCTATGAACTCCACTGAAACTCAGATCCCAAAAGATGACCTTATCTTGCAGAGAACCCAACTGCTTGCGAATATTTTCTCCTTATGGCTAACCCATTACATTCCCGATGGTTTCAAGCAACAGGAATCATTAACTAAACAGAGTTGCCATACAAAGGGTCACTGACCACAGCAGAAACTTGTATGTTGAAGCAAAACTAAACAACCATACCTTGTTGTTTTCATGATCCCCACTGACAGCAATAGGATACATGACATATTTCCCTCCCTCATCTTCAGTGGGGGCACATTCTGGCAGACTGTCAGGATCATGCTCTGCTCCAAAGTTATGTCCAAGTTCATGTGTCGTAACCAGGTCAGCCTCCTTTTTTGAACATGAAAAAAACAATGTTGAAAAAAATTAGTCCGAGCAGGAAAGGACAGAAGATCCCAGCTACTTCCAGGCTATCAGCACTTCTAAGATACACCAAGAGGGACAGGATGGACATTTTTCTTTTTCTAAAAGTGGAGAAATAAAGGCAAATAAAATTTCAAAGTCAAGTTCCAGGACTAGGTTTGAACACTAAATCAGTGCTAAAGGCAAAATGCTGTCCTAGAATACCAATTTAAGCTTGTTTTCAATGCAATAAAGATACTTAAAATATGAAAATTTGCTTTTAAGTAGCTGGAAGGCATAAAAAGTTGAAACAAAAAGCAATTCAAACGAACACCAGCTACTACAATTAGTCAATCTCTTGTTTAACATCTATTGCCATTAGAATTATTTCTTCTAAAGGGATGATGACATCAGGAGCGCTGAATAAACTCTGCTATTGCATGATTACTGGGAAAGACACCCACAATTGTGGTCCAACAGGGATGTAATTCCAACATTATTTATGCAAGACAGGTCTGCCTGTGCTGAGGATCCTAAACCAGCTCTGCTTGCTGTGCACCTCCCACAGCGCCTTAGCCAGCAGATGGTGTCAACCTCACAAGGTGACAACCACAAACTAACCTTGCACAGAAATAAAGGTGAATGCAAGGACACCAGGCAGTTCAGGAGAGAGAATCCCTCAGTGCAGCTGCTGTGTGGGCTCGGGAAGGAGCAAGCACTGGAATGAGCAGCACTGGTTCATGTCTAAGCATGGCTAATGTGAGAGCCAGAGACAGGAGAGCTGCCCAGGGATCCCTCCTGTGCTTCACTGGGTTTTATTCGGAGAAGTGTTTTAAGCAGGTTTTTTTCTTTTTTTTTAAACCCAAGTGGCTACTATGCAGCACTTTCCCTGTGAAACCAACCCATAATGCTCCCACTGCCTCATCCCAAGCCTTGTGCCTCCCACTGGGAAGACAAAAAACTCAATTTCCTTTGTAATCCAAGGCACAACTCCAGTTTGGAGATTGATGCAAATGGCATGGCAACAGCAAGAGCTCACTGTCAACATCCTTCTAACACAAAGCTTCACTGTCTTTTTTTCCTATCTTCTTGACAGTTTCTGTGCCAAGTTTTAGCCCACACATCAATTATGAATTCCCTTTATAATCAGGCTACAGAAAAGCACAGCTGAGAAGTCAGCAGAAGTCAGCAAAAGCAAGATATGCCCAACTGCAAAGATTCTGTAGATGCAGACACAGGCACTGCTCTGGTATCTTTACAAGTGAGACAAAGCCCATATTCAGGCCTTTATGTATTTACTGTCTTATCAAGTATGGAAAAAAATCCAGACAGCATCAACTTATAGTAAGCTTAGTATAAGCACCAATTAGTCCTGTTCTCTTCCTCAAGGACACAAAAATCAAGTGGAAGAATTTCATTAAAATGTTCAAACTAAACCTCCTACTTTGCCTCCTTGTTCTTTTTGAGGGTGTGTTTGTTGGAGTTTTGTTGTTTGTTTGGGTTTTTTGTTAAAGCAAAATACATTTAAATTCATCTTTAGATATCAAAAACGTGTTTACACCTAGGAACCTACAGTTCCTATTAGACACTAGCTATGTTTCCTCACTCCTCTTTCGCAGTGAATTCAATCTCCCCTTGTAAGCAACAACAAAAAGGATGATTTTTGTTTTGTGACCTACATCCTTGTCCCCAGGAAGCTGACTCAAATGGAAAGACAGCAGTTTGTTTCAGAGAGCACAGAAGGTTGTCACAATCCCATGGCACACATCACCAGCACACACATACAAGGAGGATATGCTCCTACCTTTGTGAGGATGGTCTTCCCATAGTTCTTGGTGCTGGTTAGGCCACTGTTCAAATAGATATCCTTCTTTGCAATTTGACTGTAATAAGCTATAGAAGGGAGAAATAAACAAATGAAAATTGACAAACATTTTTCTTGGGTTTCAGGGTACTTTTGGGGAGACAGGGATCCTTGTCTGGGGAAATGAACAGCTTTATTGTTCTCACAGGCTCACTAGTGAGAGCATGCTTCTTGCCAGTTTTTTGGGCTGGGAAATCTTTCAAGCACAGCTCAAACAGCTCATGTATTGCAGTAAAGGGGAAAACATCAGAAATTTCCAAGACAACAGCATCTGCCATTCCACAGTCACTGCAAGATGCACCCACACAAAGCAGCCCTTGGTCTAGGGTTTGTTCTAGCCAGCTTGTTCACACCAATAGCTTAGTGACTTTTATCCTTCCTTCCCTTCTTTTTCCATCTCCAGCCAAAAAAATGGCCATCTCTTCTATGCAAAAAACAACTACTAGAGTGTATGCAAATAATACAACATACTCCAGGAAAGTTGGAGAAAAGGATTAAACACAAATAACAAAAACTAGCTTTCAACCCACAACTGGGACAGAAGAAGAAGAAGCCTTGCCTTTAGGACAAATGCCACCATGGCTGTTAGGTCTGGGAGAGCCAACATAAGCCAAACCAAGCGTTCCCATGTCAAAATCTTGATACGTGAAGAGATGAGCAAGGCACACGTGAGCTGCTTTCTCAGCAATATCAAAGCTAAATTGCTTTAATAAAGAAAAAATATAGTCAAATCTCTGTTAGAAAGTTTACAGTGCATATCAGAAGTCTACAGATAAGAACATTTATCTAATGTGCAGACAAGCACCTCTTAAATCTGGTTAAATCAGAAAACAGCAGCTGTTTAGCTGTCCTACAGAGCTGTAGGAAATTAAACAAACACCCAAATACATTGTATGCATTCATTTACATAACTTGTCTATTCATTTCCCATTTTCGCAGGGAGGGGAAAACCAAGTACAATAATTTGATGAAGGTCACAAGGCAGTCAGTCTCAGGGCCAGACATATCAGGACTGTCTTTCTGACTCAGACCATATTAATAAGACTAATTGGTGTCTGCTCTGTAGTTATGCAATGGAGCCCTTTACCATGGGCTACAGGGCACAGCAGCTGGTTTGACTTTGTGTGACACCCACACGTCATGCGAAGGGAGCAGAGGAGTTTCACCCGTTACTACAGAGCAGATTATGAATGAGTAATCCTCTGTAAAAGACAACACTTTTCAAGGGTTACAACCTACCTCTAGCAGCATTTTCACATCCCAGGCATCTTTTTTATCATCTGGGTAGCTTCTTGCCATATTGTAATGCTTTTCTCCAGGTTTTACAGAATTTGGCTCATTGTGGATGATAATCTACATTTCAAAAAGGGCAACAATAATGTAGAGGAATTTTGGTCAATTTTATAGCTACAGAAAAGGTTTAAATGTAATTTTAAACATCTCCTTGTAAGGAGAAAAATTCAGACTCAGTATGATTCTAATGTTAACTTTCCAGGTTCTGCTAGTTAAAACACTAACTACATCATAAGTAACTACACCAGCCTTTTTACAGGATAACATCAAAAGTTTCACTGTAACATTCTGCTTTGACGTGCATTTTACTTTTTCAAAAAAAACCCAAATACAACCAGTACAAATAAGCCCAAATCATTTCAGAGTTCTAGCTAACCAAAACATATTTTAAAGGATTGTTACTTTCCCAGGAACCTAGAATTAGTGCTTCATATTCTCTCCCCTTCCCTGCCCAATTAATGCTTCTCTCTTGTTCCTGCAGACTTTTTCCCAGCAAAGGGGCAGCTAGCTTGTCCCATTAGTCTCCATGTCCCACATCACAGCTCTTGCAGTACGCTGAGCTGATGCATTCCTCCTGGTTTTAATGCCCTTTTTCATGTTTCTGTGTGCTAACTCTCAGATGCCATCATAAAACTGAAGTCACTACATTACCTAATATCCACTCTACACCAGCCTCTACAATATCATGATGTATAAGGGAGCCACTAAAGCTCTTCAGGCAGGATTTGTGTTTTTTCATCTGTATTTGAGGCCCACTCAGGCCTTGTAAGCTAAGCAGCAGCCACAGACAGAAATATGACATAAATTCATAAAAGTATGTCTGACAGAAACAAGAATTGCTCATTTGGGGATAAAAGCATCTTTGGATTGAGATTAAATATGGAAGTATTCTCCCTGAAAACTCACATCTCAAACACTGTAGGAACTGAAAACGGGCATGATGTCTCAGATCATTAACACTATCACTGGTAAGATGCTATTTCTGAGTGCTCCTGGATGGAGTTAATAATGTAGGATTTTATTATCTTAGCTCTAATCCAGATAAAATAATCAGAAACCCCAACATTTAAACCATGTTTCTTTAATTTGGAAACCCTTTGCAGAGTTCAGTGAATACCTGCTCTATCTGTATGCCGTACCCATTGAAGGTTCCATCATCCCAGGAAGTGTTTCGGTAGATGTCATCTACTCTGTCTATCAGTTCAATCTATTTAGAAAAGAAACACAAGTTACTTAGTTGAGTTTTCACGCAGTAAAAGTCAAGACACTCTCAGAAGGTGCAACATACTTATCTAGAAACACCCACTTCAAATTAAAATCGAACCTCATACAAGGCAACAGACATACTCTCTGGATCCAAGCGCTGTTGGTTTTGGATCAGTGAGTATTATCAAATACTCTCGAAAATTTTCCATTTTAAAAAAGCAGTACAAACTTTTCCATTTATCACTTTAATTTGTGTAGTGGAAGAACAACAGCATTAAGAACAAGACATCTTGGGAAACACTTTGTTCAAACACTACTTTTCCAGATTTCTTTAAAAGGAAGGGCAGAGGAGGGAGTTGTTTTTACTGCTTTGTCTTAGCAGTTAAGTGCTTAACTAGTTTAACTGATTCCCGAAGCTAAAAAACTATTATTTTCCTCATTATGGTTCAAGCACAAGGTTCCAGATGTGAGTGCTCACAATCAATACCTCCCTATTCAAGCTGTTCACATATTCTGAAAAACCACCTTCTACTAAACAGAAACGCACAAACTTGCTGAGAATGAGAAGTGACATTCAGAGCCACTCAATAATAGTTCATACTTTAGTTTTCCAACTACTGTGTTGTTAACAGTACACATCTACCCAGGAAACAAAACAGTGGGCCAGCCTCAGCACATGTCAGATGGTGAGATAAAAGCATCTCTGCAAACACACCAATTGAGGTCCCCTTACCTGGAGAATGTAAAAACAATTTTGGGGACAGAAAGGTCAAAAAGCCAGCAAAGGTGAAACAGTGATTAGCATTTCAAAGAGTTGAACTCAGAAAGAGACTTCTGGCAAACAACAGACCTCCAAAAGTGTTTTCATTTGATTTTGTCTCCAGTTCCCAACCCCCCCATACTCTCCACTTCTGCTGAAAGGCTGCAGACAGGCCTTGTTCTATTCCACAAAAACTTGTCAGGTAGACAATCACACTGGTTTTGGCTGGGTTACTTGGTAACTGGTACACGTGATGGAGCCCTGCTTTCCTGAGGATGGCTGAACACCTGCCTGCTGATGGGAAGCAGTGAATTCATTCCTTATTTTGCTTTGCTTCTGTGAACAGCTTTTGCTCTGCTGTTTCTATCTCAACCTACAAGCTGTCTCAGCTTTACCCTTTTTATTCTCTCCTCCACCATCTGTGAGGAGCAAGTAAGCAGCTGTGTGAGGCTGAACTGCTTGTTGGAGTTAACCCACAACACCCATGTACAACCAAACAAACTGTTTACTGTGCCTGCTTCTAATTTTATTGTACTGGACAGAGAATCCCGAAAGAATCTGGAAAAAAAGAAGAAATCTACGTAAGTTGCGTTTGCCTCTCCTATGAGCATTAAACATGCTAGAACTTCAGAGATGCTTGGATCCTTTGCAGTGGATTTCAAAAGCCAGGAAACTCTTAAGTTCTGACTGGGAAAAGAGCAGTTCTTAGGTAGAAAATGGCACAGCCACAAGAAATATATGAAAGGAAGGAATTTGCTTATAAGCAAACTTGAAGAAGACTTAACTACAGTATCATCATTATAAACTATTTTTAAAGCATGATTTTAGCACTTTCCCATTTAAAAATTACACACAAGTCACAAGTCACTTACACAAAAGTAGTATAAACTGTATGTTGTTTTAACTGCTGGATCACTATGTTTTCCTATGTTAGTTCCAGCAAATTTTAACAAAGTCCATTTACTTACCAAATAGTTTATAGTGGTACTCTCTTCCCCACGGCCCATATACTTGAAAAAACGATGATCTGCCACTACCAACATCTTGCACGTGTTTTTGGAGTTCTCTGGAGTGGCTCTTTTCTTCCGATGGATGCTTGCTACAGTGAATATTTTAAATACAATAAACACTCAATACAGCTACCACTGCTGAGTCTATTATCCTTATTTAAGTCATGACTGTGAATGTGGGTGTGTTTCTGTGGAGAGAATGGGGATGTTTAGTTTTGGGCTTTTTTTTAATAGCTATTCTTAAATTTTGTCTTCGTAACAGTGCCCAAACTTACTGTAAGGAAAGGAATGTGTAGCAGTGAAATCAAGTTATTCATCAGATTTACCTATAGAGCTTTCATGGTCATCACCTCAGCCTCAGACCTCCTGTTCCTAGTCATTATCCCAACCTCTGCTGACACAGCAAAGCACAGAGGAAAAAGGGATTGAAATCTCTCAAAACCCCATCATAGCTCAAGATGGATTTCTTGAGTGACCATCAAGGCCAAACAGGTCCTGCTGCACAGTGCACAGAAGTACAAAGTTGTCTTAATGTTCATCTCAGAACATGTACCTACATTGCTGCCAGCTGTCATAAACTGCTCAAGCCTGATGAAAAGGCTTCCTCTCCTTAGCCTACATTTTGGTGGGGCCAAACATCCATTCAACAAGCCAGGAATAAATGTGGCCTGAGCAACAGTATCTTCCTTTCATCAGTTGTTGGGGCTTTTGTGGATGGGGAATGGGCATGAGTTAACGCTGCTCCCCACCTTCATGCCCCCAGTGAATTTAAAGAGCTAACAGTTAAACTAGAAACAGCAACACAGATTATTGCCCAGGTTCTGACCTTACTTGCTAACACAGCCAGAATTCAAGTGTTTCAAAGATGCTGCTCTCCCAACTATGGACACTCACCTTTGTTTTGCTTCCTGTCTTCCAGTCCTTTTGGCAACAGTTCTTCTTCATTCAGCTTTAAATAACCACACACTTTGGGGGACTGCAATCTTGAGAAGTCTTTAATGTCTTCAGATCTGTAGACCAGCAGTCTTTCATCTTCCACATCATCTACGAATCTCCACAGTGGCTAACAGCACAAGAAGAAGTTAAGAACGCTGTCAATGCAAAGACTAAGTCTAAGATAGGTAAAAAATTATAGGTATGTACCACCAAACCTCCACAGCTTTCTGTGCCCACACACAAATGCACTAGACTCTGATAACCTTGCCCACAGCAACAGGTCTACTGATAAAATGACATCCCCAAGAAAGCCAACAGAATTCAACTCTCTTATGCTACATGGGCATCCAAAACTCTGAGATCATCTTAACAGAGCAGTTTTTACTTTACTAACATATCCTATTTTTTCTGAATGTAACAGCTACAGCAACACCACTAAATACAGCACAGACAGGGTCTGTTCTTTGGCCAAAGCCAAGCAGCACTGACCACATCCACAACACAGAGCACCTGGGTTTGGGTCTCCTCTGGCCCTCAGGCAGTGCTCTTGCAACTTCAGACAGCTATTATTCAGCACACCGTGCTTTCAGTTTAGCACACTGTGCTTTCAGTTCACAGCAAAAAGGTCCCAGAACATGAAGGCTGTGCCAGCCCAGCAGCCACATGTCTGCAGCTCAAAACTGAGTGTTTCACATGCTAAGGTAAGGTCTGAGGGCACAGGTGGTTTATACAGAGGTCCATAACCTTTCCAAATGATACAGGAGCACCATGAAAACAAAGGCAGGCAACTGTGAAGCAGCTTTGTTCATGCTGCCTTTTGGGAACAGACTCTAGCAGGCATCCCCTCTGACTGCAAACAATCCTCTCATCCAGGGCTGGTCAGGGGCAAAAGCTGACCTGGGGACACCAACAGCGAGCTGGAGCCTGCAGACCATTGCCTGCCCTCAGCTGCACGGACACAGACAGCGAGGAGCAAGGGGGTCAGCTGCACTTCCACTGCTCTGGACCACAGACGCAAAAACGCTTTAAATCATAATCAAACAGCTACTGTATGTTGGTGATGTAAAACACAAATACAGTGATTTGGATATTTTAATCACATTTTTATACTTTCACATGACTAGATTTCTCAAGTCTACCCATAATTCTGCATCCTTGGGTTTGGAGACAATTACAATATCCATATAACACTCAGCCATAATTACTGTCATTCAAACATTCTAATACTGCTTGTGTCTGGGAATATACTGCACTGAACAAGTCATTAGGATAGTCTCTAATTATATACTTGTTGAATATATTTTTTTAACCCACTGTTTAAAATAAGACAATCAATGAACATGGTGAAAAACAAGAGAGTTGGAAAAACCATCAGATTTACAAATGAAGCTCTAAGATAAAAAAAAAGATTTTCAAATGAAGGTTTAAGAATGGGAAAAATTCCACAACATAACACAGTCAAAATTTTAGAAAGCTCCACAGACCTTGACTCTGCTCGGACACAGTTTGTTATTCTAGAAGACATGATTACCACTAATTACTATCGTTATCCATTTCTGTTTCTGAAACCTTTTCCTGTTTAAAACATACCTTCTGCCCGATGTATCTAAAGCATGCAACCATCAGAGAATGTCACTAATAAAAGTCAACATTTGCAACACTTGCTAACAAAAGTCAACATTTGCAACAGTCACACCGGTTTCACATTTCCCTTCCTCTCCCTTCTCACCCCAAAACAAACACCACCACCAAGTCTACTCTGAGCTACAGAGGTGTCAAACGTGACTAACTAGAAAGAGAAATACCCACAAGGAAAGAAAATGATTGTTTGAATACAGTTTCCCACAGCAAAGAGTACCTCAATATTGTATTCTTCTCCATCAGTATTGATTCGCACTGTAAAATCTTCATCCCCAATATGTGCCACAACCTTGGAATTATGCTCTCCTTTAACATAGGCAAAGAAGATATAAGTTAATTCAGCTCTGCTTGCATGCACTCCTACACTGTTTGTTAGGGGTTTTTTTAATTGTTTCTAAACTTCATGCCAAATTACCTTCCTCGGTCTCTGAAGAACTGTTCAGTACAAAGAAAAAAAGAAATGAACCAACACTTCCCCCCAGTTTTAACTTCTCAATGGTCATAGTCAACAAGACTCAGATGTAACTCTTAATTTTACAGAAAGTGTTGGGATGGCTCTGGGGATTAGTAATGGGACACAGAATATTTCTGCCAACAAAAGCAGCGTGCCTCTAACTATTATCACATAGCAGTTTCACGGCGTCAGCCTGGACTCCAGTGGAAAAGACTCACTACATCACACAGATAACAGAAATAAAAACAACTTAGCAGAAGCATTAGTGCTGGACAAAAGTGGAGTGAGATACCCTTTATTTACAGAAAAGTAATCTACAAAGAACTATCTGTAAGTCTTTTAACTGAGCAATCCGGGCATCACTGCATCACCTCTACTTCTCTTTGTGTTCTGGGACACAGAACAAGTCCTACATTCCAGCTGGAATTAGAGCCACCATCATCATTTAAAAAAATAAATTATAATTTGCAAGCCACAGCTTGAGTAAATTATAGCTTTGTGTTCTGCCAAACTAAACACAAGAGTCCTATCTTAGTACATGGGTGCAATAGCTCAAAAAAACCCTACCACCCACCAAACCTAAAAAAAATAAATCCCCAAACACACCACAAAAACAAAACCAGAAAACCCAAAGGGCATAAGAATTAAGCTTATTTGTTCATCCTAATTGTATCTGACAAACATAAGGAAAATACACCATTTACTCTGGCCAAGAGACTCCTGCAAAGCTGTGGTTTCTCAGCATTGACCCATAGTCTACTTCATACTAACCAACGACATGTCCGGTGAAAAAGTCTTGCCATTGAACACGATACTCCTTTTCCTTGCCTTCACCATCCACAATTAATGCTTGAAATTTTTCTGAAAAGTGTTCAGCAGTTGCAGTTAAGTATAATTTAAAGTGCCTGTAAGAGAATTTACTTATATTTACTTTTAAGCAAAGTATGCATATAACAGATACATTCAGTCACCATTTTACTGAGGGTCCAAAAGACGTTACAAAGCATTAATTCTGATAAGCTGGCTACAAAAACATATACCTTCTAATTCATAACTGTAAATACTTTAAACCGTCACAGATGTTTAATTAAAAAATAGAAAAAATAACCCCCAAAATCCAGAACAGTCACTGTTTGCTCATGATGTGCCTTCTCCATTTGCAGTCAAGCAAAACCAGTTACTGGTGAGTATTTAAAGAAAAATCAGATCAAGGAATTTCTTTTATCTATCCCATCTCTATTACAGAATCACAGAGTCACCTAGGTTGGAAAAGACCTCTGAGATCAAGTCCAACCTATGACCAAACATCACCTTGCCAACTAGACCATGGCACTAAGTGCCACATGCAGTCTTTTCTTAAACACCTCCAGGGACAGTGACTGTACCACCTCCCTGGCCAGTGCATTCCAATGCCCAATCACTCTTTCTGTGAAGAACTTCTTCCTAATGTCCAACCTAAACCTCCCCTGGCACACCTTAAGACTGTGTCCTGTCGCTTGTTGCCTGGGAGAAGAGGCCAATCCCCACCTGGCTACAATTTCCTTCCAGGTAGTTGTAGAGCGTGATAAGGTCTCCCCAGACCCTTCCCCTCTCCAGGCTAAACAACCCCAACTCCATTAGCAGCTCCTAATCAGAATTCTGCTCCAGACTCTTCACCAGCCTCGTAGCCCTTCTCTGGACACACTCCAGCACCTCAATATCCTTCCTAAACTGAGGGGGCCCAGAACTGGACACAGCACTCAAGGTGCAGCCTAACCAGTGCCAGGGGAAGAATCACTTCCCTAGTCCTGCTGGCCACACTATTCCTGATACAGGCCGGGATGCCATTGGCCTTCTTGGCCACCTGGGCACACTGTTGGTTCATGTTCAGTCCCCTGTCAATCACCCTGGTCCTTGTCCAGCCACTGTGTCCAGCCTGTAGTGCTGCTTAAGGTTTTTATTTTCTGAAATAATACAGTCAGAATACCATACACAGAAATCTGAACTCTCTACATTTTTTATGATATATTGTCACAAAAAGTAAAGGTTATCCCAAGAAGTAAGTGGAGAACCTTCTCTATAAACCAAGAGCCCATAAGGCTTCTTATGTGGTCTTTCGGTCAAAGATTTTTGGCATGCTCCTCTGCAATCATTCTGTCATCATAATTGGCAGTATTGCAACCTCACCACAAAGTCAGGGTGCATGAGGCAGTGCAAAACAGGGACAGTCAGACATTTGATCCCATTAACCTTTCATACTTGGTACTTAAAAATTTCCTCCCCCTCCACCATTTAGAAAATCAAAAATTATGCACAACTGGCATGACAGTTGTAAATGACACAGGGGAAAGGTATATGAGAACACAGTAAACAAAGATGTCAGATGAACAAAATAGATGTATAATTGTTAATATAAAGCATTATTCTCATCCTCACGCCCATTTTAGATTAACAATTTCAGCACTCAAATGCCTATAAGGCACTTTTCTGACTCCCAGAATCATCATGCCTGCTCCCTTCTATCTCTCCTTCCCCTTTCATCTGTGCTTCTCTTTCCCATCTTATAACAACAACATCACAAAAAAGATTAGAACTGCTTTATTTAATAGAAAGTTTACATTCAGAAGGAAGACAATTAAACGTCCGTGAAAAAAAATACATCTCCTGGGCAATACATCACATGTGCTGCCCAAATGGAAGGCTGAGATTTTCAAGAACCAGAGGACAGTCAAGAAGTATGACAATGTTGCCAGATGAGGTATAACTGGGATCCAACCCAATCAGTGGAAGTAATCTACATGAAACTAAAGCCTAGAACAAAGCAAAAGAAATCCTAAATCACTGCCACTTCAGCAATCAGAGCCATGCAATGTAATTTATTTTCTCCTTTCCTCTGTGTATCTCTGAAGTTATATAACCATGGAGATGACTAACTTAAAAGAACTGGCCAGTCATGACAGAAAACAAGATAACTATTTCTGGGTTTGAAACTGCACATTATTAATCACAAACTGAAGGAAAATATTATGCTATTTCATTTAATTACCTTTGCAGGGCTGAAAAACTTAAGAGCCTCTCTACGTGTGTCTCAGGTTGGAGGTCCCTCTTCTTCAGTGAGTGTTGCTGGATGCTGGACTGAGAAAGGATGTCGTAGTCTGAAAGCATGGACTCAACTGTGTCTGGAAGACCAACAAGGAAAATTTCAGTTTAAAAAGGTTCTCTTCCAAATGCACACACAAAAAAAGAGCAAACCAGAGCCACTCATTTCAACAGCAAGACCACAGTTTGCTCTAATTTTAGGATAACTATTGTACATTTCTGTAAAGGTGCATTTTATGTAGGCAACTAGAAATCAGAGTGAGACGACACAATCTGAGAGAGACAAAGAGTTTAGTTCACTTGTTATAGCAATTTCTGAGCAACTAATCCATCACTTTTACTGCCACAACAATGCACAGCTAATGCCCTCCCTTGCTGCCCCCCAGAAACTAAATGGTGGACACCTGCTGGTCCTCATATGAATCTAAGGAAGTTTAGCCTAGGAGACTTATACCAAACTAACTCCAGATTGGGACTGCATTTTTTACCTTTCTGTCCAACAGTAGACAGAAAACAGACATCTGCATAGCATCATCAATCAGAACTAACTAACAAAGCAACTTATATGATGCACCCTCAGGTACCCTGGTTTCCCAATACCTTACCACCATACAAAACTCCTTTGATTTTCAAACTCAGAATATGAAAACTTGTTCAGAAGAAGGAGACCAAATGCCTGAACTCCTATGGGGAGCAGCACACACATTACAAATTCAGATCAATACTTTGCAGGTGTTTCCACCATTAACAAGTGCACCATGACGGCTGCCAACAGCGTTTGACTCTTGCTGATAAAGCCTGCTGCTGTTTCCTAAGGCATTCCTTCACCAGAGCACCCATCCACACTCTTCCTTCTCTGGAGCACACACCACCCAGTGGGACACCTGACAATGACCTTTACTTCTATCAGCTGCTATTTACAGCCTTAATCAGAGGCCCTTATTCCCACATCACTGTCTTCCTTCTCAGCCAGAGGTGTTCGCTCTTTTCATGGCACCAAATGAGGAGTCAGAAGTGTTTTACAAGAGACACAAGTGCTCATCCAGATATTCTTTATTAAAAAATTCTGTCTTTCCCTCCATTTCCAGCTATGCTTCTAAACCAGACCTGAGAGATACCAAAGTAGCTTCCTTTTTTTAAGGAAGATGGCCTTCCTTCAGAGCCCCTTATCACCAGCTTACACCACCCAGCCAAATAACCTCACATGATTTATTGGACTTTTAAGTAAGCAGCACCACTAATAAGCTGGTTTACTGGCTCTTGTGCAACAAACCAAGATTGCCACCGTGAAATCTACATAAAGTATAGCTCTTGAAGTAATGTGGTTTTTTTAAACCTGGCACTCAGTGCCATCATTTATCCCCAAATCCACGCTTCTAAAGCCCAAGAAAGCTTTAAGAATGGATGCACTGATCGGTGCAAGGCAAGTTTTTTGAGAGGGGGTGGGTGGGGAGAATTATCCACCAGTGTACATGCACACATGTGCTTGTGTGCACAGAAGTGAGGGAGCCGCAGAAGCAAAGCTGATCCTCACAGCCCTCCTGGCCCTGCACCAGACCCACTAGCAGAGCGATGGGTGGGTGACACGGCTGCTCTCTTGGGCAGCAGAAGCCACCAAGCAGCGGTTCCCAGGCTTCTCCCTACTCAGCTGCTCCTCCCCGGCCGTTGAGCAACACAGGAAGGGCAGTGCAGTTGTGATTTCCTGATTTCTGTTTACAACCCACAGGTTGGGAGCACCTGCAATCGATTACCATACGTTTTGGGTGATACACAAAGGCAAGTTTGCCTCACCGGGGTTTTTCCCCTTCTGTGCCCAGCTGCTGGGCAGTGCCTTCATCCTTAGTGCTGCAGATCTGGTTCACTAGAGCCACACAGTGAGCAAATACCTAAAACCTCCCAAAGTACTCCTTTGCGTTAAAAAGCCCATTATAATTCATTGTTTACGGTCTGACATCCAGAACCCTAATCCAGAACCAGCTAGGAGGAGGGTAGGGACAGCCAGGGAAATCAACTCAGAAAAAAACCCAAAACATAATTAAACCTTCTAGTTCTAAATTATTTTAATTAAACTTGAGATTCTTTCACCACAGCTAGAGCAGACCCCTCAATTAAATGTTGATACACAGGATAACACTGCTTTCTGATATCAACCAAGCATGTGGTACATGGGGCATGAAGCTAAGGTGTGGTACCACTGCTGTACTGTTTGGGGATTTGCCAAGGACCAGGTCTGCCCAAGAGGCACAACCCCAGCTACAAAACACTACTTCTGTCCTTTTCCACCTCTGCCTGCAAAGTACAGACCAGAACCAAGGGAAAGTTATGCCAAAGAGCAAGATGCAGTTGCCACTATGGCCAGACAAAACGTCTCAGTTTCATGGCAAGAGAACTGAAAAGTCTGCCAAAAAAATTAGTTTTTTATTTGGTAGGCAAGAACTTCAGAAGTCCTGCTCCATCTCAATATACACAAACACCCGTCTGGAAATGCCTCACAGAGACACAGGAAAGGTAGTAAGAACAAGACCTAAAAAGTTCATGAAGATGAGTAAGATGACTGTTGAAGTAACAAATGAAACACAGGACACTCCTAGTTCCTGTAACTCTGAAACAAGAATGCACTTGTTCATATTTCCTCTTACCCTTCCTAAATTTGTTTGCTTTTAATTTTACTTATGACATAAGTAAAGGCTTAAGACATGCTGCTCCTAGACATAAATCTGTTAACTAATTATGGTATTAGACAGACATGAAAAAATATATTGGTAACACATTCAAACCAAAATTTTTCTGTACAATGTTGATATTGTGAAAAATTAATTCATGGTCATGGCTTATTGAAAATAAAAGATGAAGTGTCATTATTTTAAACAAAACATAGAACTGTACAGAGTCCAACTGTACAGCAGTCTGTGGATAGGAGCCACAGCAAGCATATACTTGACTACTTTTTACTCAAGTCTGAAAATCTTTTCAGCATTCCTTCCTCATTATCTTCACTATGGTCCAAGAGCCATTTTTCATGGGCTTCAACAGCACTGAGCTGACTCAGATTTTCCCAAACCACTTTCTTTTGGTTCCTTCCCTTTCAACCCCTCCTAGATTTCCACATTCCTGTCTTTTTTGGAGAACACCTTAATTCCATCCTGATATTCCAGTTATTTATAGTCACCAGCCTTCACCTCATTGCACCTTCTTTCCTGCATGGGAACCTCCCAAGAACATACACATCTCGGGTCTGCAAGAGAGACAGGGAAGGAACATCAGTGACAAAGATGATATCCCAAAGTTCTTGAGAAGAAATCCACAGCAGTGATTCTTCCTCTGCCCCTAACTTTGAACTCACCAACCATTCCCTCTGTTTTTTCACCTTGTTTCAGGGCTAAAATCCTCCTGGCACTAGACTTTCAGACTTAACACAGGCAAGTATCCTTTAAAGAACCTCTGGGCATTGCAGCAGGCTACTCCAGCAGCAAAGAGCTCAAGAATGTGCTGGGCAAGAGCTGAGATCACGGAGTTCAAGGTCACTGCATGTATTTCAAAAGAAGAGGTTTCTCTTCCAGTGCTCAGCTACCAATTCAAATACCAATGTCACCCTTCTCCAACCAGCTCAGCTTTCATAAGCCAACAGTAAATTCCCATGATCTCATGCCCCATCTATTGCCCGGAAATCAACAAGTAAATGTGGCAAGTCAGCCATTTCATAAGAATTCTTTTGCACTGCATTATTTATAGAAAGGTTAAGTTTATCCAGAAGCACAAAGTTTTAACCCAGAAGATAATTAATATTTTTAAAAACTCTCTTCACAATTATCTCATGATAGAAAATGTCTCTAACAAAACCAAAAGATCAAACAATATTATAAAAAAATACTTTCAGGATTTAAAAATAACCACAAGATATCAGAGGGGTTTGCAGGAATGATTGCAGTTATTTCTCCAACCATCCCAAAGGGAATAAAAGCAGAAATAAATCTACCAAAGGCGTTGGAATGGGATGACAAGCCTACAGAGAGCAGTCCTAGAACAAGCACAGCAAACACACTCAGGAGGATTTTGCACTGTGAAATCATTGTCATATGCCCAAAAAAGAGCTCCAGCCTCTATTTGGAGTGGCAGTCATCTACTACATCTGAGTACTGATCTCAAGCTGATTTCCAGTGGGTGTCAAACACCTATCAAAAGCTTATGAGCAGTTAACTAATAAGAATTTTTCTGATTCAGCTGGGGAGTGACTGAAGGACTCCGTATTCCTTATTGTTACTATTTACTTTTATAGGCTCTTCTTAGTACATTAAAATACTCTAATTAAAGTAACCAAATAGAGTCACTTGAAACATAATTCAGAGCCTGTCAGAATTTAGACCAGGAAACATGGACTGAAGTCTTTCCAACCTGAACCCCATGAGCTAAAGCAGGTCTCCATCACCCCACATAAAACAGCTGCCCTTGTGTTTGTGGTAACAGCTGCTCACTGGCTGCCATACAGTGGGATGGTTTGACTGCAGCACCATTCCAGGCACTGCTAACAGAGAGGGTAAATATATTCGTGTTTCAACTGGGCACACAAACGGTCTTCATGAGGCAGGAGGTGATGGAGTCATGCCTAAATTTTTGTGGGTACCTCTTTAACAGTTTACACTGCTTTTAGGCGACTGTTGATGAAGAGGAAGTGTTGAGAAGGTCCATCTGTGGGAAAGCTGTTCCATAACAGCTCATTGCACATGCTGTTACATCTTTCTCCAGTACATCTGGTACAGAGCCATTGCCAAAGACAGAAAACAAAGTGAATTGAAACACTTATCCCACACAAAACAGCCTATGCTTTTAACAGTTTAGATAAATCATGTTTACTTGTTTCCACCAAAGAGCGGCTGCTGTTTTGTTCACCAAGTACATGTAAACAGAAGAACTTGTGTGAGAAACAGGTTCAAAGCAAGAACCAAACATGTCAGCATTCTTACAGACCTTAACAGGATAAGGCTTAACACTCTGTTTAAGCACATCTCTAGACAAACCTGTTAGTAGGAATGGCCGGCCATGTCAGCACTGCCGAATGTTTTAGAAGGCATGTATTTTACTCAATCCCAACTACACCAAACTTGCTAAGCCATGTGAGAAAACACAGTGCTCAGATTCAGTTAGTCAGCAGTGCAGACGAGGCCTCAGGGTACGGTTACCCAGCCCTCGCCCTGCCGAGTTACTGTCCACCAGCTCCTCCAAGGTGCACTTCTCCTGCAGTCACACAGGGCCAACCACGCTCTGCTTATCACACATTCAGACATGCCCAGTGATGGATATCATGGAAAAGCTAACAGCTTCTAAACACCCTTTAGCTCATCTCAGGAAAAACTTACTCATGTAGCTGCACCTTTAACTCCAAAGTTTTTTTCCTACAGTAAAACAGACATCTGTTTCTGGGCAGTGGGAGTATTTCCTTAAGGGTGCAAATTCTGTTTAGCAGAAGCTGTACAGATAATTAAACTGCTATTTCTGGTGGTTATGAATACAGTTGAATACCTACAATGGCTCCTACACGTTACCTCACACACTTCCAACCTTGCAAATTATCTCCTTCACTGAACACATCTTAAATAGGGACTAATGAAGAACAAAACTTATACTACTGGATCTACTTGATTTAATAACTCAATCTGTCCTATTAAGGACAGCAGATCACTTCTCAAAGAAAAAAAATAAAAGAATGCAACAACCTGCTCAAATATTGACATTATTAAAAATAAGGAAGTCCACTGAATTAACATCCTCATGGTCAAAGTGAAACAAGGGCCATTCCATCTTACACCAGAATACCATCATGTGACTTGATGCTCAGAAAAATGCAACTCAACACACCCCCAAATCATATGCTTTCATATATCCTGCAGAAAGTCACAGGATGCAGAGTTCTCTGAAAACAAATAATTTGTCTGGCTCTCAAAAGAACTGCAAGCCTCACTACTGTGCTTAGATACCACATCACAAAATCCTGCTGTGTCACAAAAAAGGTTTGAGTGGAGCTGATTCTATGTAGAGACTAATTACTGTCTAGACTACTCTTGTGAGTCCAACCCCTTCACTTCTCACTGCGTTTCTTCTCCTTGTGGATATGACTTTGGACTCAAACGTGACCCTCTAAAATTCAAGGCACGTCACAGGTACTGAGGGGCAGAACTTGACAATTTCAGTAACAATCTGAAAAAGTGAGAAAGGAAACCAAGGGATACCATGTTGTTGTTCAACAGCTCAGTAATTATGGATCAACATCAAGTGGGTGGTAGCTGTAGGTGCCTCCCTGCATAACAGAGCCCCCTTCCCTTCCCACTTCCCAGTCCATGCACACACACAAGTTAAAAACGCAAGTACAGAGGAGGAAAAAAGGTACAAATAATGCATATTAAGAGCAACACAGGAAAACAGGGATGGATATTCTGACATAAAGGGCATAAGTGACATAAAGATGGGCAGTACTGTCACATAAACCTGCAAGAATAAAAGACATCAAGAAGACCATTAGAATTATTAAGAGGGTTTACAGGATATCCCAAAACAAGCAAGTTTGTGTGTTGCACATAAAATTTGCAGAACAGGACAGCAGGATAAACTGCTCTTTGTTAAAGTAACCTGGTTCTTGGTTTCACAGCGAAGTACTTCCCATGATCACTCTGGGAAACAGGCAAACTCAGACTCCTGCAGTCTATAAAAAAGCTGGGGGGTAATCAATCTGTTTATAACCAAAGTTAAATATAAACTTCTGCCTCAAAGATAAATCTCTACCAATTACTAAAGGCACAATTAAATCCTAATGCAATCCTTGAATGCAACCAGAAGAACTCTGGGCTGAGGAGCTGCCTGGCTGCACTTCCTCGCTTGGCCCTTGCAGCAACATCAGGGCTTCTGCACATGCACACAAAAATTCCAGAGTGGCAAAAGCGTGAAACTGAGATGAGTCACTGCTGCTATCAGAAACGTACAGCAGCAGGGAAGTTGTCAGGTTCTACAGTGGGAGGGGAAGGAAAATTAAACCACCCCAAACCTTAAGTGCAAACAGGAATTTTAGTTTTTGTCTGCTTAAAGGTCAGAACAAATTGGCAATACTGAAAACCAAACTCATGCTGAGCACTGGATTATGTTCCCACTACAAAAATCTTGCAACAGTTAAAGGTAATTCTTACTAAGTAGAATTTAATCTAGTGTAGACATTCTTCTTTTTGTTGACTTTGAGTACTTCTCTCAGAAATTACACTTCAATAACTTTTTTTGTTGGAAATGGAAACATTGATTCACATGAATAAAAGAAAACAAATCTGAGAAAAGTGCTTTAAAACCTTGATATTAAGTACTTCCACTGAAAAGACTGCTAACCCACGACACAAAAATTACATTGATAACTTGAATTCAACAAGGCCATGTCTGCACCGAGCACTTGCTGTTTATATGGAGACCAAGACATGGCATCAACAAATTGCTGCAATGATTTTGAAATAATCCCAGAGCATCCCAGGCACGTATCACATGCTGCAGGATCGTGCGTTCTTGAATTCTCCTCCACACAGTACATGGTGAGACACTCTCAACCTTCAGCTTGTGGGCTCAAACTGCAAAACTAGTTCCATCTAAAACAGTCATCTTACTTCAAAGGATATCGAAATGGGATAAGAAACAGTAACAAAAAAAAAGGCAAACTATGCTGGGAAAATGAATCATTTGACCCTCACCTAGGTTATTCCTTAATCTCCAACAGAAGCTTCAATCCAGCAGGATGAAATTTAATCTTGCATAAAGATTTTGTCACCAATTATCACACTGTACATTCTTGACACTGAGCTAAACTTCCAACCCTTTAACACTTTGGCAGTCACTTACATTCCCGGCCTTATGGACCTCCTGCATTTTTGTCACACCAAGTGTGAAGGAGAATTCAAAATGACTGCAAACCAATTTATGCTGCCCTTTGTATCACTCAGCTCCCCCAGTTTACTCATCAACACTACTACTATTTGGTTTTTTTCACTCAACAACTTGTAAATTCTAGTCTTCCGATGTGCATTACGTAGGTTTGTACCAAACCATTTATAATGGGCCATTTCTTCAGCTGATGCAGCTTGTTTTGAACTTCTGTGTGGTATTTCAGCAGTGTGGAGAAAAAAACTGGTGAAGCTCAGGTTACCTGTCTCAGATTTGATTAGACCAATTTGACATTAGAAAAAGACTGTCAGTGGGTGACTCAAAGAATATCATCTGCCAGGATAGGAACAACTATCTTGTTTTAGTTCCCTACCAAGCTTGTGATGAAGAGCTCTCATTTAAAAGAGGCAACAAAAGAGTCAGACCCATTACATGCAGACCCTGTTCTGAGCAATCCTGGATGCACACTGCTTAGTGGCAGCACACCACTAGTTCCACTGTGTTGTAATACAGACTCAAGCAGCTCTTTAGATATATTCAGTGACCTATTGAACAGCACCCAAGCTGGGTCTTTGCACTATTATTCTTTTCAAGCACATTAAGCTCTGTTATCATTCAGATATGTCTGAGCTCCAAGACAAACAGCAGGAATATTTCACAGCTGTAAAAGGTTATCTTCAGAGATAAACAACAACAAAGAGAAAAATTTTGAAAGACTTGATGTTAATTTTTCAGGAACAAAACTACAATATCAATCACCGTATTGACAAGTAGAGTCCCACTTCTCCCAGAAATTAATACCTGATGTCAATGTTATTAAAAAGAGTTTGCCCAAAGGCAAACTGAGGTGGACACCATCCTGCCTTCATCCCTCACCTGGAGCACAACCACTACCCCAAAAACAAGGGGCAGGTGCTTGGACAGTCACACCATGAGCTGCTCCAGGGAACTGACTCCACAAAGAGAAAATACCGGAAAGCAGACACTCCATCCCTTACTGAAAACAAAAAAAACAAAAAAACAAAAAAACAAACAAAAAACCCCAAAAAAACCCAAAAATCCCAGCAAGTAAAAGAAGAGATTAGCTTCCAGGCAGCTCAGGTCCATGAATGTGCTCACAGGAATGGGGAAGGGATCAGAAAGCTGAGGCCAGGATTGTGGCAGTCCCATTTTAGATCAGTTTAGACTGCTGAAGCACCACACCCTAAGATTACTTCAGCTGAAAAAAGACGGAAAATGACCCGCATCTTTTTATCTACATATTCCATTCTTTGTCAAATTCTTTTTTTTCACTGTATACTTTTTTCTTCTTGAAAAACTGAACTCAGAGAAATAAGCAAGAAAGTTCTTAATAGAAATCACAAAATGTTAGTTCCTGAAATGTCCTTAAGGATATTACTCACCAGAAATCTGATTTCAGTTCCTAAAACTCAAGCTGTGGTTAAACAGAGTTTTCAAAATAGTAACATGGACATTATTAGAAGGAAAAGATGGTATTTCAGAAAACCAACCTGTGTGTAAGATGACAACAACAGAAATCCAGCAGAAGACAAACATAAAATCACAATAAAGTAGGCCAAGGTATTTTGAAAAGCACCTTGTAAAAGACATAAAGCTAATACTTGAAACTTTATTTTATGAAAACCACACAGTTTAATAACCAAAGGGGCTTGTAAAACAAGTAAGCTGCAAATACAGGCCCAAGAATGGATGCTAAAAGCCAGCACCAAAAAGTAAGGCAGCAATTGACCTTAGCATTCACTGCAGAAGACACTAAAAAGCTCCCTGAAAGCTTGTCTTGACAGGATATATTTAAAGACCTGTTTCTGAGACTCAAGGAAAGAGGCTTTAAAACAAGCCAAGAAAATGACCAATAAATCAATAGGATATGAATGTATTAACCCAAGAGTTATAAAGCACTGCAAAAATATAACTGGTCAACTACTAATTGTGGTATGCAAGTACAGTGCCACTGGTGTTGCTGCAGGTGGCCTGAAAGGAACAATTTCCACTCCAGGTACCATCCAGGGGCCTAATCAACAAATATGCTCGATGTCCTTACCTGAAAAACAGGTAATAATAACAACAAAGTGTGAGCTACTAGACTTGTGGCTAAAGAAGCTACTAGGAAAGTAGTGCCTCATATATATTAGCATTCTGAGAGAACAGGAGTGTGTGGGTAAATACAACAGTTAATGTAGCACATCAGGACTTTTCAAGCTCCCTCACAAAATGCTTTTGCATAATTAGTTTACTGAACAACAGAACAAAGCATTTGATGAAATTCAATGTCTGAAATAACACATGAGGAAAATAAATCTACACAGCAAATTATTTCAGTGTAGTTATTACCACTCCAAAAAAAAAACCTAAAAAGAAAAGAGAGTTTGGAGTGACTATAAAACATCAGAAAGAAAACAAAATCGTAAGCATTCTTCACTATAAATCCATGCTACCTTTGTATCACAAATACTTCCTTGCAGCTCTGGACATCCATCTCAAATAAATAAAAATATACCTCAGGAGATATGAAGTATATAGACAAAAGTAAGGAATAAATTCATTATTTTTTCCCCATACTAAGAACTATTATATAGACTAATATTTTCTGATTTAAAAAAAAAAGGATAGTACAAAAGAGACAAATTACATAGGTCTGTAAGTCACTGACGGTGTGAAGAAAATTAATAATTCTTCCATATTGAACATTTCTGACAGAAGAAATTATCAAAGCCTAGAAACAGAAGGAAAGAGGTCTTCTTCTATGCAGTATTTCATAAAACTGAATAGTGCAGGTATGGTGGTAGGTAGGCCAAGAACACAAAAGCTGCCAGATAAAGGTTACACAAATTCATAACAGACAGGTCCTTTAGAAGGCATAAAAATCTGACAGCCCAAGATACAACCTCTGTCCCGGGGCCTCCCTGACTTGCCTGATGCTGAAAGGACACGCTGTGTTTGTTTTGTTTCTGTTACACTTCCTGGAGCATCCACCACTGAACCTCATCCTCCCCAGGTTTCTGCAGTCACCAACTGCTCAGGTCTGCCCAGAACCACAAGTCCACCTCAGGTGTGGGAGAGGGGGACAGAGGTGCAGCCTGGACGCCCGTCGGGAAATCTACTGAGAGATCTAAGCCAAGAAAGAAGACTTGGAGCAGTCACCACAGGCCTCCCCAGCTGGAGACAGGACACCTGACTGGGTCAGACATGACCACTGCCTCTCACAAGAGCTCATCTGCCATTTGAATTATAAGCTTTTGTTTAACAAACAAAAGTTTGCAACTTCTTCATTGCAAAGAAAAAGCTTAGACACAAAACTGTTTGCGGAAGTTAAATAAGGCAGCAGGTTCTCCCCCATGTCAAGCTTTTCCAGAGGTCACATTCAGCTCCAATGGCTTCGGGCTCTGGCAGTGACTCTCCAAACAGAGCTATGAAGGAAAGCCATTTACATGATTTTGCCCAGAGAGCTTGTGGAGTTTCCCTCACTGGAGATATTCCAAGAACCATCTGGACACAATCGTGTCCCATGTGCTCCATGATGACCCTGCTTGAGCAAGGAGATTGGATGAGGAGACCCACTGTGGTCCCTTCCAACTCGACCCGTTCTGTGATTATCCCGCCGTAACAGAACGCAGAGTCCTGTGAGGAAAACTCTATAGAAGAACTCGAGTGTGAAGATAACGGGGTCTCACCGGCCCCCTGCAGAGAGCGGTGGCCCCCAAACGCTGCCCATCAGCGATGCCTTCGGCTAAAGGGGAAGGTCTCTCCTCACCCCACACACTGCTCATCACTGAGCCCTGCTAGAGGTGGGTGTGCCCTCTGCCCCCACCCCTCGCATTGTCCATCACCACAACCCCTGTAAGAGCCAGGGGTTCCCCTCTCACCACCGCATACGTTACCCCATCACTGACCCCTCTCAGAGGCGGGGGTGTCCCCCCACTCCCCCGCCCCGTCGCAGTGGTCTCTCCCTCTCTCCCTCCCTCCCTCCCTCCCCCGCGGTTGCCGTGGTCGCGCCCTGCCCTCACCATAGCGCTGCGAGCGCGGCGGGCGCCAGCGCCTCCAGCCCCCGGCCCCCACAACAGCACCAGGCGCCGCACCAGCCACAGTCGGAGCCTCATGGTCCGGGCGCGGCTCCCTCCGGCACCGGCCGCCCGCTCGTTCGCATCCGCCCGAAGCAGCCTCGCACTGGGCCCGCCGCCCTCCTGGGCCCCCACCCGGAAGCGCAGCGGCTGCGCCGGGGCATTGTGGGGCGGGCGGAGCCGCCATCTTGGGGGCGGCGGGGCGGTGCTGAGGGAGGTGCGGCCGGGGCGGGAGCGGGAGCAGCGGGAGGGGAGAGCGAGCGGCGGCCCCGGGCAGCCCATGAGGATGCGGGGTGAGGTCCCTCGGTGCGGCGCGGGAGGAGTCACGGCAGCCGTGCTCTCTAGCGCCGGCTGCGCTGTGAGGGCGTGAGGCGCCGAGTGCTGCCTTCACAGAATCACGGAATGGGTCGGGGTGGAAGGGACCACAGTGGGTCATCTAGTCCAACCTCCCTGCTCCAGCACGGCACAGGATTGCGTCCAGATGGTTCTTGGAATATCTCCAGTGAGGGAAACTCCACAACCTCTCTGGTCAATCTGTTCCAGTAAGAGGTCACTCATAGTAAAGTTCTTCCTCATGTTCAGGTAGAACTTCTGTGCATCAATTTCTGCCCTTTGCCTCTTCTTCTATTGCTTGGCACCACTGAGAAGAGCCTGGCTCCATTCAGATACTTACAGACATTGATGGGGTTCCCTCTCAGTTGTCTATTCGCAAGGCTGAACAGACCCAGCTCCCTCAGCTTTTCCTCAGAGATGCTCCAGTCCCCAAATCATCCTCATTGCCCTCCGCTGGACCTGCTCCAGCAGCTCCATGTCTCTCCTGTACTGAGCAGACCAGAACTGGACACATCAGTCCTGATGTGGCCTCTTCAGGGCTGGGTGGAAGGGGCAGGATCACCTCCCTTGACTTGTTGCCAATGCTCTTCCCACCAAGGGCACTTGCTTTCTTGGGGCATCCTCACCACGGCCCCCTCACCAGCCTCCCAGAGTGGGAACAGACCTCTGGAAAGGGAGGGGCTCTGGGTTCTGCAGCCTGTCCCTGGGGAAAGCGGGGGGGTGGATCTCCCCAGGCAGGACCCCAGCGCTCTTGGGTCCCACACACTCAGTGGTGCCGCTCACAGCTGCGTTTGCAGCTTCTCCTCCTCCCATGCAAGTGACTCTACTGGTGACTTTACAAAGTTGTGTGTAGTTTTCACAGCACTATTGAGGATTGTGGCCCTCAGATGGATCCATAGTCAACTGTTCCCAAACAGCAACACCTTATTGAGACAAAAAGCAGGGAAACATACCTGAGTTACAGCTATGCTGTAGTGCTCCAGTTAATGTTCTCCAGAATTACCTCAATCTCTTACCTTTTTGCAGATGTCTCTGGCAAAGATCATTGCAAGTGATGTAATCATCAAAAATGGAGAAAAAGCATCCCCATTGCCTATCCTGCTTAAGCTGTGCTGCTCGTTATTTAACCTGAAATGCTTAAATAGCATCAATAGAATTATTCCCTTTTCAATTTTTCATAAGAAGGTAAGGTCAGATATACTGCTTAAACCAAGAGGGTGTCTCCCAGTTCTTGTCTTGAAAGATGGGAAGATTATAAGAGGCCAAACCGCTGGGGAAGCTTTCAGTGGATCCACTTCGAACTTCCAACAATTTGCATCTAGTGACTCCCGAAATCAGAGGTGGTAGTGTCTTGCTTAGCAGCTCTCACTATATCTCCTCCATACATTTGTCCAGTTGACTTGATGCTCAGGAAGTTCCACCTGAACATGAGGAAGAACTTTTTTACTGTGCAGTGACCTCACACAGAAACAGATTTCCCAGAGAGGTTGTGGCGTGTCCCTCACTGGAGATATTCCAGAACCATCTGGATGCAATCCTGTGCCATGTGCTCTAGGATGACCCTGCTGGAGCAGGGAGGTTGGACCAGATGACCCACTGTGGTCCCTTCCAACCTTACCCATTCTGTGATTCTGTGACCTTCTGCTACTTGTAAGCTTGTAGCATCCATAACATCCCATTGCAGGGAGTTCCGGCACGTCACTGTATGTATGAACAATCACCTTCCTTGCTTTCCTGACATTTGTGACACCTTCTGATGACCCACCCCTGCTTCTGGCTTTGGAAAGTAAGAAGTAAAACAATTTTGCCTTCTCTGTGTCAGTCACCACTCTGTGGGCTCCACAAGATCCCCTTTCAGTCTAGTAAGGCTTCTCTTCCAAACTGACAAGTCCAAGTGAAATCTTGTTCTTTCCAAGGAAGTGTTTGTTGTTATTCTATGAACTTTACCATTTCTGCTATTCCTGTTTGTAGTGGTGGGACTGGAACTGCATATAGCATTCCTGACAGAAGCACAGTGGGTTTGTAAAGTGGCATAACAATATTCCCTGTTCTCAGTATTGTCACTAAATGTTTTTAGTATTCAATGTGCTGTTGATCTCCGCTAAGCTGCTGTTGTTCTACAAATAACATTAAACTTCCCAGCTCTCACTCCTGCAGTTTGGTGGTCAGTTCAGACACCATTATTCCACATGTGATGTAGGACTGTCTTTTCCCCATGTGCATAATTTTACATGTGTCTGTCTTCACGATCATCAGTCATTTTCCTGCCAGGCACTGAGGCCTGTGTTCAGTTGCCCCCATGTGGGTGTCCAGCACTATCCCAGATGACACAGAGGGTCTGACTGAGGCTTCAGAGGAGCCTTGTGGGTCTCCATCGAGTGCGGGTGATTGAGCCCCAAATAGTGAAAGGTCTTTCTGCAGTTCTCAGCCACACCTTTTCTTTCCCTCCATGAATAACACGATACCATCAGCAATCTTTGTCTTGTCACTCCTTGCCTTATTCAAATTGTTTATGAATAAGCACAGAGATGTGAAGGTGAATTAGTGGCCTCTTAATGTGAAAACTGACCACTTACTTAGTCTTTTAACTGCATTTTAACCCCTGCTGGGATCTTCTCTCTTATCCCATGGTTGCTTAGTCTCCTTAAGAGCCTTTGGCAAGAAAGTCTTGAAAGTGATTCAGAAATCTCAGGAAACTGTATCTCTGCAATCCCTCTTATCCAAGTGCTTGCTGACACATTCAGAAAACTTCATACTGAGTGTATAAGGCAAGACTTCTCTTTGGAAGAACAATGTCAACAAAACCCTGTTGACCTTTCCCTGGTAAATCATATCTGTCCCTGTGTGCACTAATATATATATATTTGTACTAGTCTGTGCAGAATAGGCATCAGTTTTAATGGTCTGTATTTCCCATCTTTCCCCTAGAAACAATTCTAAGAAATAATGTAACATTTTATACAATCCACTTCTTAGATGCCAAGAAAGTTTTAAGCAAGAATTTATACCACAATTAGCATTTCAGTTACTGCATCCTTGAGATTCCTGGATGAACAGAATCTGTTGAGAATCTATCACTGTTCATTTTGTGTATTCTTAACTCATGAACCTCTTTGTAAGTCATCAACTCATTTTGAAACAGATCAGGGAGAAGTCCAGTGATGAAGTGTTCCAGCAGCAGAACACAGACTCGGGAAGTTGTCTTGGGTTTTCCACCATGGCCTTAACATCTCCCAGTACTATTTTTGTGGCCGGTTCAGTTGATGGGTTCCAGCTTCTGGCACCTGGTACACTAAGAATATTGAAATAGTATCAGATCCTCTTGAAAATGATTTATTAATGAGCTTTATGCATTTTATGACTTCGATGTAATTCATGAGATGTATCATAACGCTCTGAATTGAAGATTTCATGGGGAGTTTTTGTGTCATTCCTTTGTGTGGGATTATTCCATGCTTGTGCTTAATCTTCTTACCTCTTTCTGGTCTTGGTTGGTATTTTTTAGATATAATATACCCATTCTGAAGTATATAATATATAATTTTTCTCTACCCATTTCTTGATTTGAGTGACTTTCCTATTTTTTGACCTCTGCTAAGTACAGAATTGAGGTTTCAGGTAAGTGATGCTTCACCAGCTTTCCAAAATGTCTTTCCAAATTAGTAACAACTAAATAAATGCTCATCATTGCATTTGGTGAAGGTTATACTTGGCATTTATAAACATCAGTTTTCATTTGCCATTTTATCAGAAGCAATTTAATATTGCAGGATCTTTCTGCAAGTCTTAGAATCAACTTTAGGTGGAACTTTTTGGAATGGGTTTGTTTTATCTGAGTACTATTTATCCCTATTTTCAGGTCATATATTGGACTGCAGAGGTCCCAGTACAGATCCACTTTTTTATTGATGGATGGACTTTCCTCTCTCTCACTGTTTTGTAACTTGTGAAACAAGAAACAGAAAGCCAGGTAGAAGGTTTATTTTTCTATTATCACTTGAATTTTCTCACTGACTAGGTTTGTTTCTTCCATTTACTTTTTATCTCACTTGATTGCCGGTAAATATTTTTAGGGTTATAGACTGTGATTTGTGTTTTGACAGAGCCCATCACAATGGAGTTGTTACACAAAGTGTTTAGACTATTGCTATTTAATAATAACATAACAGTATATAGTAATTATGAGAAGTGTAATTGATTTAGCAATATTGTTTACTCAACACTAATAACAATAATTTATTTTGTATCAGCAGGTTAGTTTGATTGCATTTTTTTCAATTTATTTGAAAAAAATAAATTTTTTTTTCAATTTATGAAAATTGATTTATTTTTTTTCAATTTATTTATTCAAATATATCATCTTGTGTCCAGTACAAGAGCACTTTTGGAGTGTGTTGATACTCAGTATTGATAGAAATGCATTCTTTCCTACCCTCAGGAAGGAACTTGAGCCATTTTATTTAGGTAATTAGGGACTAAACAAGCATATGATACATACATGGGATATAATTAGAAATTAATGGGAAGTAGCATGTAGTGTGTTTTGGTGAGGAATAGCACAACTACAGCACATTGAATTAAAAAAAAACCAAAACAGTATGATATACATAGCCAGTAAAATGTGTTTCCCTGTGTTAATAACAAAAGCCAGAGATGTGCAGTGACAGATAACTGGGCAGCTAACCCTGTCCAGAAGAAGGGTTTAAGAGCAAGTGTTTGATAAAAGAGGTTAATCCACTAACTAGAGTGATTCCTAAAATATAGGGTTTAGCAGCTTGGAAGGGAAGGTGAATTCTGTGGCCCTGGAGGAAGATGGAGGATTACCTTTGTTTTGTGAATGTTTGAATAGTAAATGATACCCCGAGGAAAAAGTCCTGATCTTGGTTCTGAGCTAAAGAGATAAACAGAGCCCCTCCCCACCCATGTGGGAGAGGTAGGCTGCATAAAGCTGCATATTTTCCCATGGGAATTACATGTGGCTTTTGAATCTATGTGGGGCGAAGCCCTGGGAAGTGTTGTGACTTATAAGAATTGTTCTTCCTTTGGGAGGAGGATGGAATGAATGAGTTCATAAGTCTCTTCCCACTCATGATCATCTGCAAAAAAAAAATCCTTAAAAGCACTTGGAAGTTTCTCAAAGTAAAATAACCTCCAAAACACAGAGAAAAAAACCCAAAAGCAAAACATATCTCTGCTTGTGTAACACAAGGAGGGCTTTGTGTTTGTTCCATGCCATGGATCACGAGACCTAACAGCAAGACAGGTCTGCAAGAGTTAAAAGGCAGAAGACTGATCAATCTGATCAATGAGGTTAAGTCTTCTCCATCTTGCTAGTTGAGACTGTTCTGAAAATGAGATCTGGACTCCTGTGGCATACCAGTTCTGAAGTTCCTGTTAATTCCTCTCTTCCTGACCACTTTTTTCTCCTCTGTTCTCTTCCATGGCTGTCTTCACCAAGTCATCTGACTTAGTCTCGTCTCTTTTATCTCCATAGATAATTTTTTTCCCATACAGCATTTCATTACTTCAAAGGCCTCACCCTTACTTAGCATTGTTTGGCCTATTGTCACTTTCTAAATATGTATAATAGCATTCCACATTAGTGATCCAGCAGTTTATAGTGTTAATAGTCTTTTCCCAACATTTCCCCTATATACTTAGCAAGACAGAAATTTGGCTACACCTATTGAAATCTACATATTCCAGTATTTTCTGACTGTGAGGAACTTTTCTGGTCTCCTGTGGTCTTCTGACTGATTTACCTGCTGTGCTAGTTTTGAAATCTGCTATTACTGCAATATAAAGGAAAGCAGAGAGATCAACATGAGGGAGTTTTTTAAAGGCAGAAGCAACCTGAATTTGTTCTTCATAATTGTGAGCCTGTGTTCTCCACAATTATAATAACACATTATGCTTTTATTCCCTGAAGCATAACAAAGTTAATCTTCCTAGGGAGGGAATATACTCTTGTGAAGTTACTTCCTGCCACAGTCTTTTTAAAATCCACAAAGAAATTACTTGGCCCTACTTTCTGACACAAAGTGGTCCCTGTTTCTTATATCTGCCAGGAGATGGTGCTGCCAGTCTTCCATCTCTCCCTTTCCAGTTCTTAGGAAAGGTGGCACATGTATAAATAATGAAGATACTTCTGCCATCTGACTGGTGCACTTTTGTCCTAACAGGGAAACAGAAAACACCTCGCCATATTTAAAGCTTACTACTATCTTAAAACTGGAAGTACATATTTAAGATTCACCAGATATCAATGGAAAAACCATTCAGGAACTTTGCAGAGTTTTCAATGCTCCATGGCAGGATGATGAATACAAACCACTCATCTTTATGATTTCCTGGGTAGTTTCACACATGCCTTTCTCACCTTTATAGACATCTCTGCATGCACTCTGGCAAGGTGATTCCTACTCTCACAGGCATCCCAGCCCTGTTCAGTCAAAAAGAGCTTTGACATTGATTTAAATGGAAGCAAGATGCAGTTTTAAATCTCATCCTAAATCACTTTTGGTAATTGAGAGCGTTCTGTTAGCATCAATGTTAACATGTCCTGTGGCTCCTGATTCCACTGATTTAATGTATGTCCTAGTGATTTCTCTTACCCACACTACAGCTGTCACAGACACTGCTGAAAGTTAACATCTCTGGTACCAATTCCTGCTTTTCAGAGGACATCTGATATTTTTATTTGTTCTCTTTTCTCTCCTGAGAAAAAGCTTCTCTGATGCAAACTATAATAGAATAAAAGAGAATCCAAGTATTCAGTAAGATAAAAAATACTTCATCTAGGCAATATTTTTGGTCAGACATTAGGACCAGATATTACTCCAGGAGTATTGTTAATGTAAAGGCAGCTAATGTGGAGCTTGGGGAAAATAATGAAATGTGTGACAGTCTCCAGCTGTACTATTTTGGTGCATGAGACACAGATTGCCAGCATACTCCAGCAGCCCAAGCAAAACCTGGCAGCTGGACAATGGGATATCTCCTGTACTAAAAAAAAAAATAATTAGTAGGAATTTTAACTGATTAAATTTGCACACATTTGGATTTGGAAAGTTCTGCTGGCAATCTACCTTGTGCTGACTTCTTTGGTCCTATATCTGTGTGTATGTATATGTGTCTATGTCTATATACACATATGAACAGTCCCTGCTTAGACTTAGAACTGTACAGAGACAATAAGAGACAAATGAAATTCTTTTGGGTGAACTCTGAAATCAGTATTCAGTGGCTTCACAAATGAGGTTTATTCTCATGCATGAGAGTTGCAAGGTAGAACTCCCAGGATTTTTTTTCCCTCACTGGCTACGTTGGCAATATGGGATTTAAGCGTAATTGGAGGCTTAAACATGCCATGAAAAATTAATGTATTGAATGCTGTAACATCTGCATTACAAAGAAACTGAAAAAGAGTGGGCTGAAAAGAGGCTATGCTGGAATGGATGCCTTCTAGGGGTTTTTTTGGCAAGATCTCAAATAGAGAGCAATTCATGGAATACATGGAATGTAGCATTAGAGTTTGCTTGCTGTTCCTTATTAGAGCTGTAGTATACCACACTTGGGAATGTGGCATCACCAAGAGTTGCTTGAAAAGAGACAAATGCCTCAGCCAAGCAAGTAAGACCATGCATTTTCCTTGAGTTCCATGGTGAGAACAGGCACCCAGAGCCTCCTGCAGAATCAGATGCTCTTAAAAAAACCTGCTTTGAAGGGATGGTGCAGAGATTCTCCTCCTGTACAATGAGAAGTTGCATGTCTGTCTGAATGCTCCTCTGGGCACCAACTTAAAGCCTCAACAGAGTGAAAAGAAAAGGACAAGAGGATCTCCTGTAGTGACCTAGTGGCTTTGGAGCAGAAGGACAGGACAGAGTTACCTCTAAATTGCACCACTGGCCGAATGAACATATTCACCTCAGACCTGGCAGAATGCAGGCAGCTTTTTGCTGAGCTGGTGCAGCCCTCAATGTAACAAGCTCTCAACCTGTTCAGAGGTTTCATTCTCCATACTTATTTTTGACCCTGCCAACTCAGTGGTGTCTGAGCAACATAAGTGTGAAGCATTACTGCTCCAGGCTAGCAAATATTTCACACTCTAAGGAAGAAAACCTGGATCCAGCTTCTCACAGTTCTTTCTCAGATAGAATAGCTGAGGTGTGAGTGAGACCAAGAGGATTTATTTCTAAGTAATTTCTTTGCAAAAAAAGAAGTTCATCACATGACTTTGGTCTATGAACACTATGTCAAAATCTTCATGTGACCAGAATTTGCACATGCCACCTATTCCCAAAAAGAAAAGGAAACCTCTGTGAGCAGCCTGCATTTGGGACAGCAGTTCACCACTGCAAAATAGGCCTGCATGTGTCTTGGACTTGCAGACAGCCTACTGATGTCAGGCTCAGGAGCACCAGCTGGCTCATTTCACCAACAGCTGGGGTTCAGGGTACCCAGACTGGCCATCCTCATGGTGGAACTTTGATGCAGGAGCTGCCTTTGAACTGCTTAAGACCTATGTGTGATTCAAGAGTGACCTGCCCATCAACTGAGATTTCAAAACCTTTATTTTTATATGTCTTAGTATTTATATGCCTTTGATCTCTCATTTTCATGGTGCCTCATTTCTCTCCACTGCAGGGCTTTCAGTTCTCTGTGCTTAAAATGTGACTCACAGAGTTGCCATTGCCCAGCCCTGCCCAGTTACACCGCTTTTGGTTTGCTCACCAGCTCGATCTGATACAGGACACACAGCAGGAACGCAGAGGCAAGAGCACTTCCAAGGGACACTTTGCTGCAGGACAGTGCTGCAGGTTCCCTTCTACAACTGTGCAGGCTCTCATCCTTCTCCTGGCTTAGCTGGAGCAGTTTGGTTGGAAGCATACCCTGTGTAGTGGTAGTAAAAAGCGTTGAGAGCCCTGCACTGTGGATCAGCAAGTATGCCACTGAGCTGTGTTATTCATGGAGCTGTAGCTTAGATTGCCCTGGTAACACAGCTGTGCCATCATAAGGCACCTGGGAGCACTTTGGTGATTCTGCAATCACAAATGTCAAACTAGGTCAGTAGTCTCCAAACAGTTTGGACCCCTGAAGTGTAGTCAACTCTGAAAACTTATTGTAACATGTTATTAAAATTCTGCTTAAAAATGTGTTTCCATGTGGTTCTGCAGAGCCCATAGCACTGGCTCACGGGACACAGTAAGGAAACCACTGGCCAAAATACTTCTTCAGCTGAAACTAACTCAAGGTACCTCTACAGAAGTGGGGAGACCTCTGACTAAGTCTCTTCACCTTTCTGTGTGTGAATCAGTTTTCCAGTGGTAGACCATGGATATTGATATACATTAAATATGCAATGCAAGTGCCAAGTGCCATAGTTATCATATACCTGCTGACTTAAAGCACCAATTTAAAAGTACTGGGAAATAACCTGAAAACAAGCACAGAGCTAGACCCATTTTTAAGTGATGATCATAGGGACAAGGTAATTTTCTTTATGAAAAGTGAGACCAAGCTCATGTTTCTTACATGTGACTGCATACTGTTATTGGTGAAGAACTGGTAGGCAGGAAGTTTTTAAGGTCTCTAAAGCAGAGGCACAGAGTTTACTGCAAATCTAGGACAGAAACTCATACTTGGTTATCACTCTTCTAATATTTTTGTTCTCAAAAGAGTACTGCTTTATATTTAACCAGGAATGTTAATATGGCTCTTTGTAAATTAAAGTATTTTTGCACATGAAGGAAAAGATAATAAAGGGAGTGTTTTGAGAGAATGTCTGTTCTGAGCAAATGCCTGTTAGTTAAGATAGTAGGTAAACAGCACTGTAATCAAAGGACTCAAACTCTTTTGAAGTTGCTGAGGAAATGTGTGACAAATATCATCAAGAATGTGGTTCAAAGGACACAGTTCATATCTCTAAGACACATACAGAAGGCTTGATTCGGATCTTATGCTACTTGTATACCTGATTATATATATTTTTTTTTTTATATATTATATATAAAATATATATCTTTATATATTCAGCTGAATCAAACTTACTCTGCTGTCAGATATCAGCAGTGGGTAACCATTCTTGCTTTCTCTGGGATGCTGAGAAAAGCTGACCCTGTGGGCTCAAGGCAAAGAAGGACCCTGAAACAGGCCATTAAAGGGGCCATGAAAGATGAGGAGGTCAATAAGGTGACCAAGAAAAAGTTTCAGAGAAAAAAACCCTCAAACTCTCTGGTGCCATCAGAGCTTTTACTCTTGCACTTGTCCCCCTGATACCTTCTTCTCCTTTCCTTTTCCCTTTGAGCTTCACAAAAACTGTTCCAGTTTGACTAATTAAATGATGCGAGTATGGTTTGTCCTTGTATGTATTTGTAATTAAATTGCACTGAACTCTTAGGTACGCTCATAGTTGATTTTGTTGTCTGGTTGGTTGGGTGTTTTTCATTTATTTGTGTTCACAAATACAGGTAACCAAAAGGGTGAAAGGTGTAAATAGTTATACAGAATCAAGGTCTACAGTTGTTTGATTTCTGGATTGTCTCCCCCAGGAGAGGTCATTGAGAAAAGTCAGACAGAAGTGGTAACACTTGTGATGGAATACCATGGGTCTCCACTTACACTGTCCATCTCAGGACAGCATTGTTTGCACCATGAGACCTCGGGACTCTTGTCCCAGTGGTCACCCTGCTTGGGTACCTTTGGCAGGAGTACAGACTGTTCAGGGGTACCCAGCCTCTTCCAGCTGTATTTGCAGAGGCCTTGCTGTAAGAGTCATTTCCCAGTAGGAATTAGTAAGATAAGCAGACTGTGCCCTGCAAATTAAACCATCCTTTTGGTCAAAAGTCCATTCTTTTTTTTTGATAGAAACATTGCTGAAGCCAGTGTAAGCAAGGATGCATTGCTACTATTTTTGATGCAATTAAACTAAGAATAAAGAAAACATCACTTTTCAGGACCTTTTACAACACTCAAGTTATTAGAACAAAATTAAGCCAGTTGAATTTTAGTGTGTTGCTGTTGGACATGTTTTCTCATTTACCACAGCTGATACAAATCCAAGTCTTTTTCCCCTGAGAATACAGATTACTGGCTTTTCTGAATATCTGAGCAGTAGTCTAAAGCATAATTCACCAAGCCTTCAGAATGCAATGGTAGTTCACCAAGAATAAAAACATCACCACTGACCATATAAACATATTTGTACTTAATGGCTTTTGCAGTAAGGGGTGTAAAATAAAAATAAGATATTATAAAAATAAAAGAAATTAAGGTCTTGAGAGAAAAAACCAGCAACACTGCTGTTTATGTAAGATGAAATAAGTATAGTGGCTGAGTTTTTAACACAGGATAACACAAACATATTTGTTAGTGGATTAGTGAGAACAACTGACTACATTAATATTTTTAATGCTACGTAGAGTATTAAGGACAATTTAGCATTATGTGTGTTTGAAAGACACTTTGAAGCTGGAACCTGGTCTGGGAAGAGAGTTGAACCAGGTGATTTCCATAGGTCCTTCCAGCCTTAATGATTTTATGACTCGAAAGAATTATTGAAACTAAGCTGCTTTTATTAAAATATTTGCCTTGTTAGTGGCTGACAACATTGTCTAATGATAAGAGCAATGAAGGTGTGATGATAAGCTATAAAAAAAATCATAATCAATAAAGTATGAAGCCATAAACCAGCAGCTGTACTTTATAAATGTCTGTGTGCAATTTATGCAATGTAGAAAAACAATTTAAGTATTAGGAGATGTTTTTGTAAGATCTTTATATTACTTTTCTTGCTCCTATTAATGCAAAGATACTGCATATATGGTAGTAAGTAAACCTGAGCAGTTTTTTATATTGTATGACTTTATTAGTATTTTATATTGCTGGGTTTACTGTGCAAACCTCTAGTATTTCCTATAATAACCTAAACCATATTCAAATGAGCTATTTGAAAAGCTAAATTTACTTAAAGAGTAGGTATTTAATTGGCTATTCTTATCTAAGTCTACAAGAACATCCAGAAAATAGTTTATCTCTGTTTTTAGGGATTTATACTTTTATTTCTGTTTTTCCAGACAACATGACCAGTAATTACTGTGTCAAATGTGGTTTCTAAATAGTCTTCACCTAAGATGCCGTAATTAAAGCAATGTATTTCATGCAAAAATTTAACAACACTTTTCTGTCTCTGTTTGAGTCCAGAAATCTGAGTTATGCAAAGGCAGGAGTGGCTCAGAGGACTGCAAGTTACAGCTAATGATGTGTAGTTAGTGGCATGGGGTCAGCCTAGGTCCCTGGTAACCAAAAGTTGTTAGTATCTGATTATAACTAATTTCCAACATGAAATGAGTCAGTCTTCTGCAAGCAGACATGGTAACATCTCATAAATAAAAACATATATACACGTGAATACATGTAAAAATATACAATATAATGCTTATAAATAAAATATATATTTCATATACAAACACCAGCACAATTGAAACTATTTTCCCACCTTTTACTTCTCATGAATATGGCCCATTTTTAGGTTGTAAAAGAGATAATTCCAAATCCTCTTGATTTCCCAACTGAACTTAATAGGAGTCTTGCTCTAGATTGTTTCATTTTAATCAGTTAAACTTCTCTGGTGAACTAATTTTCTATGGATACTTACCAGATCATTTGTTTCTTGCATCAATCCCATATTCTCCTGTTGATTACAGGCATCGGTACCAGGACATTTCATTCTGGAACACTACAGAAACAGCCTCCCACACAATAAATCAAGGTTTGTCTTTTGATGCTTAAAATTTTTTTTCACCCTTAAGCCCAGCTGTGAAGGTAGAAAGAAATTGGATCATAGAGAATACCGGAAAATTGTAGTAAGACATGTTTGGTTACCATCCCTGTGCTCTGCTTGGGTGTCATTTGGATTGACAGTTCTGCTAAGGATACCAAGGTTCTTTTGTAATGTTTGTCTTTTAGATATAACTCTTCTTTTTGTGCAATTTACTTTTGAGCCTTGGGAGCTTTCACTGTTGGAAAGTATTACTCCTAAAGAGACTTGATCATGCAGCCCTAATGAATTAGAATCTGGTATCACTCACTTTCAGGCAACAATTAACATTGTAAGACCAGAACCAGAATCCAGACCAAACCAGACAAATAAACCTGCCCTGAGTCTGACAAATAGAGATGTTAAAAAGTCCTCATACTTGGGTTTTTGTTAGATAGCCACTTCATCCATCATAATTTGCACTGCCATGCGGAGTCCTCCTGGCCTCTCCTCCCAGGCATTTCTCTTCCTGTGGAACTATGCAGTTTGGGGATCAGCATGTGGTTGGGGGAGGGATAAGGGAAAGGTGTCCATCCTTGTATGGGATTTTGCATTCTGGCTGCCTGATGCCAGACTAAGGGAGGCACTAGGGACAAGCAGAGGTGAGACAGAAGGTTTCAAAGGCAGTATGGATTTGTGTTGGACTAAATTGACCTTATAGCTGTGACCTCAGTGGGATCCTCCAGAGCATATATCCAGTGCAGGAACTGGTTGTCAGCATAGCAGGCACAGCCCAGGAGAACAGGCTGTCACTGGAGCTTTGTACCCCAGCAATTCCCAGTTAATAAAACAGACACCACTGGCAGCGAGTATTAATCAGCATAAACTTTGGGTTGCTGTACTTTGTAAGGCTCAGACCAATACATTTCATCCTGCAATATTGTTTAAAAGCAATGTGTAGTGGTTTTAAGCCAAGGATCTTCAAATTAAGAAAGCAAGTAAACAAATTCCTAATAGCAAATAAGAGTTTTGGGAGTGGGTGGGTGCAAGTGAATATGAAAGCTGAGTGTCAAGAAAGAAAAACAAAGAAAAATACATCAAACTACATCTACTAATTACTTTTGTCTCAATGAAATAGGTCTCTGAGGCAATTTCCCTGGACATCAACAATCTCTCTGTTCCATTTGGAAAACATGGAAAAACTTCACAAGTCAAGGAAAAAAACAAGTAGGAACAGACAGAACATATGCTGTTACATTCCTAATTTCTAAATGTTAAACTTTCTTCATTATCATAGTATTTTTCTTATTAACCAATGAGATGCACATGTATTTATTTTTATTTCTTAAGAGCTTGAAGATTTTCTTCTCACTGTTTTAGAAATTGTGATAGCTTTGCACAGGAAAATACTTTAGGCAGAGGAATGCAGGGCATGGAAAACAATTGATATGCCTGTATCTTGTCCTTGTCTCTGGCTCCACAGGTGGGAGGGTGGAGAGAGTACTTCCTTTGGCCCACATGAGGAGGAAAGAGCAGATTAGCAGGGCCGATGGAATACAGGACTCGTCCAACTTGGTACATGCAGGTAGGCCTGTAAGAGACATCGACTTCAGAAGGCTCCACAAAATGTGTAGTCAATAAATCTGAGCCACAAAACAGCTTTCAACATCCTCTAACACAAAATACCTAAAGACTGAAAGCCATAACTATTAAAAAAATAGGGCACAAGAAGAGGTCAGGAGGAATTGGGCATTGCAGAAACCCTTGGTTCTGCAATAGTAGAAAGTATGACATAAAGTTCCAGTGAGAAGCACTCTACTCCACTTTCTCTTACAGAGAAGGAAATAAAATTTGTAACAGTTCTTCCAAAATGGAACTGAGAGGTAAGCTCCTCCTGGATCCCAGTTGGCAAGATGAGCATCCATCTAGTAACTGGAGATCAGAGTTGTGAGGGATCTCAAGGGTAAACATCCACTTTCAGACAACAGTGTGGTTCTGTGTAGTTTCCATCAAAAAAGCAATAGTGTTTTATCAGTCGGTATACCCTGCTTTTTAAAGTCCTTTATGTTGTACACCCTCACCTCTCCACCTAGCTGCAGGTATTCCTAAGTGCATTCCTGTAATCCATTATCATCTTAATGCTACAGTCAGGATTCTTTGGCCTTTGGTATTTGGTTTTGTTTGTAGGTATGATGTGAATAATATTAATGGAGAATGATATAGACTGGATGCACCAAGAGGGAATAAAATTTCATGTACAAATTCTGCAGTATGAGGTTATGCTAATAAAATGTATTACAAAGACCTATCCCATGATAATAATCTAAATGCTGATTTCAAAATTCTTCATATTCCAGATAAGATCTGACACTGCAAGACCTCAGACTACCTGGCTGAGGGAGAACAGTCAGCCAGCAAGAAGCACCAAGTGATGGGAAAGGAAAATTTGGCAATGGTCAGGGAAGATTCTACTTGCAAAAGAAAAAGAAAAGTCTCCTTTGGATCGTGACAGCCAGGTCATGGCTGATTTACAGACAGCAGCAAAAAAGCCATCTGAAGGCCAGTCCAACCAACTCTGCAGACCTCAGTGCTGTGACTTGGCACAGCAAGCCCATGCCATAGGTATACAAGGTATGATAATGTAGAAGTAGTCAGCACAGTGCTGCAATTCCAAAATCTTGTAGGTGAGTTGTATGGGGTATTATTAAAACAGGCCATAGACCGTGCAACTGCTTCTCTGAGCGGTTCTCATATCTCTCTTGTATTCACTCATCAGCTGCATCAAACAGATGTCTCATGCAGCTGAGGAAGCAGTTCTGAATTCCAGGCAGAGCAGATGAAAAGTTAGTTTTAAGGGTTTCATCTAAAAGACCAACATAATGATATAGGACTCTGTGACATTCAATTAATCAATGCTTTCAAGGTGATGGAATCAAGAATAACAGGATTTATTTGTTACGCTGGGAGATATATTTTCCATATTTTTTTATCCTTGTCAGTCATGTGCTTGCATGACTAGTTGGGGAATCAGAGACAGCTCTAATGGAAAAGAGAAATTAGGTCATCTGGTCCATCCTCACTGCCAGGACATGACTGTTCCCTGCAGCGGATCACTTCCCACACAGTTATCTTTCCAGCCGTCTTTTGTAAGATGGAAATACAATTCAGAGTCCCATTTGGCTATGACTACCAGAGCTTTTGAGGACTTTTTATTTGGCCAAAAATGCTTAATGAGAGAATCAGAGCTAACAATTTTAAATAAATTTCAAAGAAAAAAAGCAAATCTCAGAATTTCATTCTCGGTAAAAACCTTTTAATAGAAAAATTGTGCAATATTTGGGATAGGAAATTGTTTCTAGACTCAATTCTACAAATTAAACAGTAGGTTTCCTGCTAAAAAGATCAAACAACTAGTTCAGTAAGTAGTGAAGCATCCAGTACTCGAGATGCTCTGAGCAGACTGTGATCAGGAGACTCAGCACTAGTGCTAGCTGACTGCCTTGATCCCCATCCTCCAGCAGAACATCTGAATGGCCAAGCACTCAGACTCTACAGAGCAGGATTGGTTACTAAGGAAAAAAAAATAGCAAACACAAGTGGAAAAACAGTGATAGAACTCACACATAAGTAAATGGCAAACTACTTCCCTTTCAGCAGCTTTAGCATTACTAACTTCCACACTGCCTGCAAATATGAATAACCCCCATCTTTTACCACTACATCACTGTCCTCATTGAGTAAATTCAATAGTTTGCATTAGTAAGTGGCAATCCAAATACTTCCCTGAGGTTGGTCTCCTTTCTCAAAGGATCTGTTTGCTTTATTTTACCAGATGTGGCCACGTAGTTTGGTTTAAGGATTTACTTTCTGAACTTAGGCAGGGATTCTCCAAACCCTGCTCAGCCTTGCTATAGCATTTCCTTTGGCCAACAAATTCTCATCCTTATTCTTATGCTTTTCTACATCAGTTCTTGGAATTACATTTTTAGACCATCACCCTGCACTAGAGAATTTTGTTTGAACTTCACCCTGCAGCAACATTCTCACCAGACAGGATTCAAGAGCATTTAAAGAACTTCAGCAGAAACCCAGCAGTTCAGAAACAAGCTCATCAGGACAAAACGAGTAAAGTCTTCTCTAGATATTCTGTGAAGAGATCTTTTGTGAAAAGACCACAGCCACTGCAAACTCATGTACAAGTGCATAAGATTTTCTTGGTAAAAGATGCCTTTTTTCCTTCTCCAGAGTGCTCTCAGGTGCTTCAGAGTTCAGGAATAAAACAGGTTTCTCTCTATAATTGCCTTACCAAGTCTTCAAATTAATCCACATAGCTTTTCCTTTTGTCTCCAGCAAGACTATAAAGAGATGGCAGAGTTATTCCATCTCTACTATAAACCCTGAAGTCATTGCCAAGTTCTTATCGTCCTCCCTATCTTTTAAAGTACACAGAGCACACTATGTTTCATTTCTTTACATAAATAACGCTTGACCTTGTGTTAATTTAAATGGGCTTTACCCCATGGTTTTAGGTAGCCATTGAAGTTACCAAAGGTTGCCCAAAAATCATCAGTCATGAAAGGGTTAGCATGCCAGGTGTGAGTTCCCAGGGACATGACTTTTCTGGATGCTTGTGTGTGTAAACTTTACTGTAATAACGATTAGATCTGCTCTGACGTGACAATTTTCCTCGGTTTTGTTGCAGTAACAGGCTTCTAGATTCCACTTGATGAGGAAAGATGTGGTTACTAACAGGAGAACACACTAAATTATAGAGCTTTTGTGGGTGTAGCAATTTCCTATTGTTAGAGAAAAACGAAACATGCTGCAGTATTACAAATCCACTGAACAGTCAATTTGTTTTCTTTCCCATTACTTTCCTACTGCACTGTTTCATTCTGGTGGTTTATTAATTAGTAGCAGGGCCTGCCTAGTTGTCTCAACAAGTGAAATTTATAGAGGCAAGGAATAAAACATGAAGTTCCAGGATGCTGATATCGATTCCATATTTGTATCTGGCTGAAAAAAAAATTATGTCACATTGGAAAGCTTGAGCACCTTTTAAAAATTGAAGTGCCTTTGACAAAAATGATCCATCCTTCTCCTCTATGGTTCTAATTGGACAAAAATAATATTTGCAATTGACCCATCAATCAAGACAGACAGATAAACAAAATTTCCTTTCTATATTCTAAGACAGTGAACTAACAAGTGAGCCACCTTTATAAAGAGCAGCCATTTGGAAAGAAAATACAATGTTTATTCCTTTCAAATGTCAATGCTCATGTTGTTAAAGATCACTCTATTAGGCAATCAAAACAAGACTAGCGATTCCTCCTTCCTCACCTGTTTTTTCCCTTTGCAATATAAATTCTTTGCAGACACACACCAAAGCAAATTGCCCCCCTTACCAACCAAATAATCATTGTCAAAATACAAATCTAACTATTGCAGACCATCAATAAACTGAATCCTCACTATAATCAGCAAAACCTTAAGCAAAAGGATGTGCAGCACTAGGACCTGCCTCTGAAAAGTAATTACTGTTACAGATATATTGAAGCTCTGCAACTCCTACCATCCCTGCATACCACAAAAGGTTCCTGGAGCACTCAGATCTATTAATCTAAGATGCCTCTGTGCAGAGTTGCTGACAGCAGAATGCTTACTGGATTTTAGCCATCAGGCAGAACTGACACGAAAACAAGTGGGTATAAACTAGCTAAGAGAAAGCTTCTTATTTGGATTTCTAGCTATCAGCAAGCCAAGGACCTGGAACAGGCTTCCAGTACCAAACGAGGAAAAGAATCTAAATACAAGCCTGGATAAACATACTGTATAGTGCCTGTGATGGCAATGAGTGGGATGTGATGATCCAGGGAGTCTCCTCCAGACTTATTTTAAGTACATAAACCACAGCATAAGTTGTCCCACTTTGAAGCAAAAGTCTTCAATTGGTTAGGCTGGCACATTTAAGGTTTTATTCTCCATAGCAACAATTTATATTATTATTTCTACAATTTAATATTTTTGTTGTTGTTATTATCAAAGTTGCTGGTTTTCAATCACATTCCACAGCTCCACTAGAGGTGACCATATGCTCTTGGTACAGAACAGCATGTAACTGTCTTGCTGCTTGCAGAAGAATGGAGCAGCACATAAACAGAGCTACAAGCATCTTTTATCAGCCCTGACCACAGAACAGACCTTCATGCTTCTGAGCATCCACACATCTCTCTTTTAAGTGACAAGATACTTTAAGTTCTTTCCACTCTGGAGATAATAATAAGAGACAGTTTGCACTCAATACTACTCTGATCTACGGACTTTTTTTATTCTCCTGCCTTAAAATGCACTTTCAGTGGTGATGATCTTGCTGTATCTCCTCCCCTCTGGGATCCTACACACCTTGCAGCACATGGGTGCAGAGACCATCCACTCCTGCAATATTTTCAAGGTGCAAGAGATGAGAACCATTTGTGCTTTTGAGAACAGTGTCTCTTCACTGGCCATCTAGCATGCACAGCCCTTGCTCCAGATCCTTGGAAGGACAGGGTAGAAAGGAAGGGGTGGGCAAAGACAGCTCGAGTAGAGCAGAGCAGGAGAGTAACCAGACCATTAGAAACACATGTAGGAACAGAAGTTTCACAGCAGAGTAGTTCTGAACTAGGCTGGTAAGTAATTTGAGTGGACCTAGCAAAAACCATCATTTTGTCTTCCACTGAGCATTATTTAAACTGCCTCAGATGGGATATAAATTGGGGGAAGGGACAAAATGGAATAGCAAAAACATGGACTCATTTCAGTTGTCCCTGGCTGGGATTCCACCGTACACAAACTTCTCCAGTGACGCTCAGCTACTTCTTGAGAGCTTCCTCCCGTTCCTCCCACAGATAAAAATACCAACCATCGCTCAAGCCCAAAGCTTAACAGCAATAAACTGGCATGAGAGTTTCCACTTGACACAATACCTAGTGAGCACTAACATTTATTTAAAGCATTTTGGCATGGCTATGTAGTAACAAATAACTACACTTTGAAGGCCCCCCCACGTGGGTATCTATTCTATGTCTGCGTGAATCCTACTTGAAGACCTGATCTATGAAAATTGAATTATATTCTCAAGGTCCTGTATTTAAACTGATTAGTTCTAACATTAAGAGGTGAATTAAGTCATGAATGAAGTTCACCAACTACTGAAACCTTTTAAATCATATAGCATGATCTTGTTCAGATCATGTATTCTGATCAAATTAGCTGTATGAATAGAATTTAAGTCATCTATACATTAAAATCAACAAAATTATGCTAACAGACCAAAAGAAGCTTTTTATATGAGTCTGGATTTTTCAGAAAGGGTGAGAGTGGCAAAACCTTGACTCTGCCATTTTATAAAACAGCCCCAAAGCATTGTTGCCTGCCAGTTCATGCTGGCATAATTTGTTCTCTGAATAGAAATGCATGTAATTTTTAAATTTCACCAGGCTAATTCATGCATCCATTACTACAGAGGCTTCAGTATCTCTAACACTCACACAAAATCTCTTTGGAAGACTTGAGTTATGTGAAGAATGCGATAATGTACAGCTTTAGTAGTTACTGCTGAGACCAAACTGTATTGCTCCCTGGCCATACACACCAGATTTCCTTGGGGAGCACAATTTAAGTAATTCAGAGCATAGAAACAGATATCTCTTCTCCCTCTCCTTTTCCTCCTTCTCACAGGGCTGTAACGAGCTCCTTTCATTGTTTCCAACAGATTTACAACAAACTGGAAATACCCAGCATCTGCTCAGCAATAACAAGATCAGCAGCCATATGTGATTTGAAGCCAAGGCCTAAAGAAGCCCCACCTTTCTCCCCCCAAACAGGTTTTACAAACTCTGTTTCCAAAGGAGAGGGATTTTACAATGACAACAACAGCAGGAATGAGGATATAACTAAGCAAAGAGATTGGACAACTGAGAATATAATTTGCAATAAAAGAGCTTATGAGCTACTTCCAATGGCATTTACAGAATCTCCGCTCAGGGATTCTTACACTGATGTCAACTCACAGATCCTACACTACAGACAAACTCCCCTTTAAAAGTTTGCATATACAGATGTTTTAAAATACTTAATGACATAGTTTCAGGCTACACTTTTATAATCAGATGTAATTGTCAATATTTGCTGATTTAAGGATTCTGGCAGAAGACAACAAAGCATTCCCTCTAGGAAGTTGGAGTCTTCATAGTGGAAAATATCATGGCAGTAATCCAAAGCTGGTACTAACATTTCACCCTTCCCACACTGGCATTTTATTCATCTGAAAGCTGGCCAAGCTGTAATTGCTGGAGCTTTCAGCAGCCGTGTCATCTAGCCACACTCACACAAAAGAGGGCAGTTAGTTCTTGTTACACAAGTCTGGGATTTCAGCTGTACAACTGGGATCTCAAAGTTGTAGTCTTCCAGTAATGTTAGGAATAAATTAATCCAAGTGTGTAAGCACACTAAACTTAAACAGTGTATTTTGTATGCTCATGTCAATTCTGGTTACCCAAATCAACATTTCTACTGGCTTTTTTTTAGCTCTTTGGTGTGTTTATGGCAAAAGCCTTCAATCCCCACCCCCCAAAAAACAAAAGAAAAAGCCCCCCAAGAAATTCCAAACAAAACACTCCCACAAACCCAAACTTAAGTGTGGTCTCCCCACATTCCTTTGTACTGCACAGAACAAAGTTATGTGCGAAGGAGCGAGTGCTCTGTTTGTTTTACAGAATCATAAATGAACGTGGCTCCAGTGTAACAAGTAGCTGGCTATCATAGAGAATACTGCAACTAGAGTTGGAGAGAAGTCTTTGCTGACATTACTCATTTTAACAAAGATCCTGAGAAATCAAGTACAAACCCCAGGTTTTGCTGAGTTATAACAGAAATACCTCAGAAGTGGCTTAGCATGAACTACCATCTCTACTGCCATCACTCACATGGCAGAAAAGTGAGAATTTGGTTTTATTTAATAGTCTGAAAATACTAAGAAGGGAGTTGAGATGATTAACGCAGTACTGTGAAATTTACTGCAGAGATGCAGCAGTAACTGTGCCCCACAGGGTTTACTTTTACAACCATGTTCAACATATGAAAATCCCATCCTTACTCTAACAATATGCTATTGTTTGACTGAGGTGCCTTAGATCGTATTGTCAATCGTGTGTCTGGCTTGCAAAGAAGATGCAGAGTTCAGAATTTGCAGCATTAGTCTGTGCAGTGTTTCTAAGCTGTGGGGCAGGTCCTTACGTGCTGTGGGGCAGGATCCAAACCTGTTGCAAATTATTTCCTGGAGCTGGAAACCATAATACCAGATGAATGTGCCTAATTTGTCTGGGTATTGTACTAATAAAGGAGTTTACCCAGGAGGGAAAGGCTAGGCAAAGTCATTTAGGGAATTACAGTTCATCCCTTTTTTTGGTACTATCATCCCATTCCCCTACATGTTTCATTACCTCTCTCCTTCAAAACAATACAAATATTTGGCAGAATTCTAGAAGTAACACCATGAGATGATGCTGCATTTGTTATTATTTAAATTCATATGCTGATACTGCAGTTTCAAGACTCCTTTTGTAAAACGTACATGCAACAAACAAGAGGCAGCTAGAATTTGCCCAGCTTGATAAACATCAAAAAGAGCATTTAATAAATTAAGCTATTATCTAGATACAAGGCCCAGATCCTGTTCCTGTAAGGAAAATTGACAACTCCCTTGATAAGGTGCAAAAGAAAGGAAACAAGAGAACAGCGTTAGCTGACAATGTAGTGCAAGCTAAGACAGCAGCCAGAGACAGCAAAGAAAGCAAACTCTTAAATGGGCAGAAAAAGCTGCTACATGTCAGTACCCAAACAGCTTTACTAGAGAATGGCAGCATTTAGGAGCTAAAAACCTTTATGAAACAAATAAAGGATCAATAAGAAATGCAGAGGGGAGGGTAAGAAATTACGAAACCAAAACACCGATTAAGAAGCATATGAGTTTATGTAGAGTCCTGCCACACAATACTTTGACAGCAATTCAAAGTGACTGCATGAAGAAAATGGAATTGATACAATTTTTTTTAAAGTAATGCATGTCAATTGAAGCACAGAATCTGAACAGTTTTATTGTAGAAACACTCATTGTGCACACTCAAAGAATGAACAAAAACATGGAAGGTGGAAAATGTACCATCAAAAGCCTGCAAGGAGTAGTAATATACCCTTTTTCATAATGTCATATCCTGTGTAGCCAGGACACTAATAGGAGTTAAATATTTTCAAAAACCCACCAAAATGGGAAACTAAGAGGTAGAGGTTTAGGAAAAAAACTTAAGTGACCTAGGAGAGAAAAGAAAAAAAAAAAAAAAAAAGAAAAAGCAGAGCAACATATTATTACAAAAATCTCCAAAAATGGGGGAACACAGTAACACTAAAAGCAGCCTAAGAACAACAGAAAGCATATTATGATGTGGCAGCACACAAACTAACATTCTAGAGCCAAACAAATTTCTCTGCATTACTAGACATGTAGCTGGAATACTGTAATGATGTCCATCAGTGAAAAAACACAACAGGAGAACAGGGAGGAGAATTTCAATAGATTACCAAAAAAAAAAAAGTGTAATTTAGATGAGGATATTTGCAAGCCATGAAAGAGTATCACGAAATTGGCTCTCTTTTCTTAGATCATTATTAAGGTAAAGCAATTTCCTCTAGTAGATTTAGTTACTAAGAAGTCCACATGTCAGGTTAACTATGAAAAGTTATCTAAGATATTTTCATAAAATGAGTTCAATTAAGAGCAGACTTTTTAAAAGTATGCAATAAATTTGAGAGAGACATTTCCAGCACAAGATATACTTACATTTAAGTTTAGCCCTTAAGTTATTACATGGAATTGTTACAAGTCAACAGTAGGTGGTTTATAAAATGTAATTTTATTTCATGTTACTTTGCTGTTACAGAGGGCAATAACATTTTCACAAGGCTTTTTTGGGACTACAATCAATGATTAGCAACACACAATAGTGGTCCAAACTCTCTAACAATCACTGGACAAACTTGACACCTTCTCACATGTGCACAAACCTGCATGGAAAAGTACTAAATTTTATACTTGGACATGTGAACTTCAATTGGTTTTCCCATTCCAGTGTATTAAGAAATGACATGCACTTCAGTCTGCCAAAAAGCACTGCCTGTACTCCAGCAGTAACATGCTGCTTCTAATACATAGTAAAGTGAATACCAGAACTACAAAGGCAGGAGTGTAAGTGAACTTTTATTGGGAAGGGATATCAACTTAAACAGCAGCAACTGAAGATTAAGAGAAGCCCCTGTTTTCGAACACACAAGTTTCTGTATTACATGATACGGGAAGCAACTCAATTTATGATTTTCCAAACTTTAAATGCTCAACTTGATCTGGCCCAGTACTTCCATATTCCTACTGAAATGAATACACAGTAGCATGTGAAAGTCAATTATGGAAAGGAAACCCTGCAGAATAAGAAGGGAATGTGGAGAATTAAATGCTATGTGGAACACTCTTTAGTTGCAATTAACTACATTTTCATATCTTACTGTAATACAAAACACAGTCAACTGGCAGGAACTGGTTCAGATTTGTTTTTAAATACCAGGTACACTTTAGTCCGCTACATAAGTGTTTGGAAGTTACTTATGTTTATATGAAATGAAGCTATTAATACTTTTCTACAGCAGTAACCGCACACCAGGAAGGCCAGGACAAACACAAATCAAGGAATGGAGTTTTCCCAAAGCTGCAGTGTGAAAGGACTATAAATTGATTTCCATACACATGGATGGGTTTTCTTTGCTATAGGAAATCCAAGTGGAGCTATAAGGAATGGAGACGTGTAAAAAGGTTTCTTGAGAAGGAAAGGGAGAATGACGCCCCACGTGCAGTTTAGTTTTCTGCACCTTCTGCAGCATCACATTCTTCTCCTGCACTGTCTGATGTCCATAACTAGAAAGAAGAGAAAAACGATATCAGCTTTCAGAAGCACAGCTGGAATTCCAAAAAGTGACAACTGTATGGAAAGGGTAATGAATTAGACTTAAGGATCTCTACAAAGTACCAGTGCACTGGCACTGCACAGCCCTGGCTTCGGTACTTGCCGGGAGAGAGGTAACCGGAAAGAGCTCCCTGCGCACAGGGCACAACCAGCTGTGCCCAACCAGCTATGCCCTCAGGTAGAGGGGCAGAGCAAACTGTTCTAAACAGCTCTAGCTTTTGTGTTTAACAGCAAGCTGTGCCATCAATCCCAGGGCATTCTACAAGCCTGAACAGCAGCTTCACAGGTAACTTCCATTTCAAACACAGCAGTCTGAATCCTGGAAGTGTAAACTGCATTTTGGTTATCGAAGCTAAGCACTTCATACTGCTAACAACAGACATTTCTACTGAAGGAGTACTGGAAAATAACAAATGTTGCTATAATTTTAAATACAGTGAATATCCAGAGAGGATATTCCTTGAAAAATTGTCTTAGTTTCCTATTTTAATAGAACCTAGTTGTTCCATTAGGCACTTTTCTTAAATAGTTAATCCTTACAATAACATACTCAAACATCAGCTGATTTTATTCTTAATACATTGAAATTTCAGTTCTTTTAAAAGAAAATCAGGACAATGAATCAAGCAAGCTACACTGGATGTACAACAGGAAAAACTTTTTGATTTGAGGTAGTCATCAAAAAAGTCTGAAGATGAATCCCTGACAGATCATGGATTATTGTGGTTTAACTCCTTGCCTCATCTTGTACTTTAGGTTAGCTGAATGCCCCTTCTCCCTTCCACTGAGAAGGCCATCAAACCAGGAAGAATGTGAGCTACTCAAGCTGTTATTCCAGATTACACAGCATGAACAACATGTAAGTTGACAGCAACATTAAAACTAAGTTATGAAAAGGTATCATAGGTAAACAGCCTGAGTCAGTGCTATGCTTTGCACTAGAGTGAAAGAAAGGCTTTGTTAATCACAAATTCAGTCTAACTAATCAAACACACGGTTAAAGAATCAGATAGCACATAAAAAGGCAACTTACTGTTAGGTTGTCTCTAAGCAACTGCATGATGAGAGTACTGTCTTTGTATGAGTCTTCGTTCAGTGTATCAAGTTCTGCAATAGCCTCATCAAATGCCTGGAATAATTAAACCATCTTTAGCCTTTCTATTAACTATCATTAAGCAAGTAGAAGCTAAACCTATCAGCAAGGTAGCTTAAAAAAAAGGGCAACATTAGAAGTTAATGATCTGAATTACTCTATTTGAAACAAAACCATAATAAAGGCATAATAAAAGCTTGCCATGTTGCTGAAAATTTAAGTCACACTCTAAATACAGGCTGCTTGAACTCCTTTAATCCCACTAATTATGAGCTTGGAAACCAGAAACATAAATAGATAATTTCCTGCATAAACTCTCGGAAATAATAATTCATACTGTTTTAAGCATAAACTCTCTTCTACTGTCCCTGGAGTCATATAGAAAAGAAAAAAAAGTAACTTACTGTCTTTGCCAGTGTGCAGGCAAGCTCGGGATTGTTGAGAATCTCATAATAAAATACAGAGAAGTTAAGAGCTAGACCCAAGCGAATTGGATGTGTTGGCTGCATCTCCTTCTTGCTGATATCAAATGCCTCCTGATAAGCTCCCTGTGAGTTTTCTATTGTTTCTGTAAAAGAATAACAAATTTTAAATGTTTTGGGGGGTTGTTTTTGTTTAATTTTTTTTTCCAAGATGTGACCATGTAAAGTACTCCATTAGTAGGGGACTGAACTGCTCTTAGCAAAACACTGCACTTTATTCCAGGTAATGATTTTACACCCATTTTAAGTACAGCTGCTGAAACACAAGGAGCAAATTAAGCTACTACAGAGCAAAGGTATTCAAGAGACAGAAAAACACACAGAACCTGGTAAATACAAATAATCAAGATTACTGTATTACCTCAGTGGCCTTTGATACTTCAGGTGGGAAAAAAAGCATTTGTGCATTACTTTTCCTACAGAACTCCTACTTCATTCCTTGCACATGATGGACATGCTCATGTGAGTTGGGTGTGCAGAGTAAAGAAGGCTACTGTGTGTGAAGCATGACTTCTTGAAGAAGTTTGGAAGGCATGTACGGCATGTTCCTGAAAAAATGAAAGTCTGCCTCCAAAAACTGAGTGTAGAGGTCAAGATAAAAAACCCGAGGCTGTGCCCAAAATAACTGCGATAAATACCACAGAGAAAAGAGGTTACCAGGCCAGAGAGTACTGCAGGAATGCTACCTATAGCCTATTCCAGATTCACTTCCATAGACAACCAAAGGGCCAAGAGCCACCCCAAACATTTTGCAGAAAGGAAGGAGACTGCAGAAAAAGAAAGCCATTGCCAGAGCTCAAAATAGAGCTCTCTGGAGGAGCTAAAACTGCAGCTGCTCTAGAAAATGCTGGTAAAAGAGTTTGGTAAGTAAAATCTAATAAGTATTCAAAAGAGTCAAAACAGATTTGGGTTTTCCTGTATTTACACTGTAATGAGTGCTAATGGACTATTAATCTGTTGAGAGCAGGTGAAAAAAGGCAAAAAACTCCTAGCAAATCCAGGAAATAAATTACCTTGTAAGTACATGAAATATATTTGAAGCTGAGAAAATAAACAGATGCTTAGAGGCAGAACATCAGAAAAGCTTAAAGTGAAACTCCTTAAAGTTTGCAAGAAGTCAAGCACAAAACGTCTGCATGGTGACACACAAGCTGTAACTTCCCAGCTGAACACCACCACCATCTGCTAGTAAGGTTATATCAATCAATCTCTCTCCCACTGTAAGCACCCAGATCAGTGTGCATGTCATTTAAATGCAGTCACTTTAGCCAAGAAAAGCTGGTATTTCTCTGCTCAGACAAGCCCAGATTTTTAACTGTTGCTTGAGATACAAAATATAAATCAGATGAACTTTGTGAAAGCCAAAGACACGTTTTCTCTGCTACTCCATTTTGTGTCTTTTCATCTCTCAACTTAAAAGCTCCTACAATACAAGGAGACCAATGAAGCCTTTGTTTAAGTGCTTTGCAATGCAATCAGTTTCAATGCTGTGAGACCCAACCCAAGGGACAGTCCCTGCAGCGCTCCACCTGCTCCAACAATCCCTCTCCTTTGTGTCACAGCATTACTCCAGGACTAATTTTAGTTTGTTATGTAGAAAGCATCACTGGCTTATGCCATACCACGAGTTTTTAACATCATAACAGTATCTGGGCACCTTGCAAGACAGTTCTAGTAATTAATTCAATACATCCTCTGAATAGAGAATTAAATTCTACCCCAGAAGAGGCTCCTGACGTACTTACAACCACCCACGTTCTAATGTCTAGGAATGTTCCACATTCTCAGGATGCCCAGTATCAAGTGGCAATTTCCAGGCCTTTTCTGCTGGATCCAAAAGCACAAACTAAAATTACAGGGACAGTATCATCTCCATGAAAATCAGTCATTTAAGAGTGCAGCTTATGCTTTCTGGCTACTGTACCGACCTAGTGATTTTGTTGCCTCTTTATAAATTTAGGTGACTACAATGAAGTCTGCTTCACAGTGACATGGTTAAAATTTGTAGACCAACAGGACTCCATCATGGAGTACAAAATCTTACAGAGATCTGTTTACTCTCCCCCACCAACTGTATTTTAGTAAAGAATTACAAACAAACAACATTAAATATGTTAGCACACCTTCACCTACATTGTTTTCCAGAAGCTTTAAATAAGCATTATGGAACAACTACTCAGAAATTTCAGGTAGATGACAGAACACCAGTTAAAACTCCCTGGCACACTATGCTTAAGGTCTATTCAGAGTGTCACTCTCTGTGTGTATGAACACTGGAGGTTTCCAGCTGAAACACAGCTAACTCAGTGAATCCAGAGTCTGTACATCTACTGTTCCTTTGCCCACAGACCAGAGTTCCTATGCTGTGAAAAACCTGAGACCACAAGGTACTTACGTTTCCTGTCATCACCACAGGCAACTTCAGCCAGGTATCGGAAGTAGTCTCCCTTCATCTTCAGGTAGAATACCTTGCTCTCTGGATTGGTTGCATTAGCTATTAAATATTTGTCCAACAGCTCCTGAAACAACAAAATAGACATTCACATATTGCAAACACCATTGCAACTAAGTTCAATCTTCTCTCCAGGAAGTCTGAATGGACTCCAATGATTGCTACAAGGCAAAAAGGAGTTTTAAGAGCATTTTAGACAGAGGCACACTAATTTCAACAAACTGTAAAAGCACAAAGCTAGAGACTGCATTAAGGTGAACAATCAACCATCTGATCAGAGTGCAAAAAACGTAACAAGAAAAGGTTTACCTGGAGTACAGTTTCAGAACCAAGTTTAGTTTCAGGATATGCACTTCTCATTTCAAAAATACTTCAAATGGGTAAGCTTTTACTGGAAAAATGAAACACTATACAGAAAGTTTCAAAGATACTTATAAGTAAGACTTTATTTCCACTTCACAGGAAAAAAAATGACTCTATTTTTTGTGTAAATTGCATTTATTAGACTTGTGTGTGATAAGGAATCTCCAGTCCACCTTCCACAGAGAGTCAAGGATTCGAACCCATCCAGTCAACAGTCAGCTTCAAACTGCACCAGCTCTCTGCAAGGCTGTAAAGTAACACCTCCTCCAGCATAGCTGGGAGGCATCCCTCATATGTGCCCTGCTGCTGCCTGGAATGGGAAGAGCTATACAGTGCTCTCCAGCACACCTTGAGCTATGCTAACATCACTTCCCTTGCTCACAGCTCTCCTACCCAATCATCAGAAGGGCAAGAAAAGGTTTACAAGCCTCCAGCAAGAGAAGGTAAGTCTCTCTCCAAGGCTGCAAGGTAAGAACTCCTAGTCCTTCCAAGGTAGGGGTGAAGGCAAAGGAGAGATGACGTACAGGACTTTTCCCCAGCAAACAGGGTAGTTCTGGGAACTGACAAGGAGAGCAGCTTCTGGCTGACCCTGTCCCTAAACACAACTCATTACCACAACCACACACGTTCTCCAGAGGTGACAAAAGATGCAAGTTCCAATAGACTCAAGGAAACCTTGCAATACTCAGAGCAGCATCATACTAGAATTTAAGTGATAAAGATCTACATTCACTTACTTGGAAAGTAAACAGGTCATAAAAGGATCAGAAAGTTTCCATGGCTTACACCTAGCTAGTTAATTATCATTTTTGCTACGGGAACATGTATCCAAATTCTCGAGGTAGTTACAAAGGAAACATTTAAGGAACTGTAAGCTTTCAGCACAAAAATCCTTAGCACTTTAATTGGCTACTACAGCACTATAATCAAAACAAGCTAATTTCAGTCACAAGCCTACTCCCTATGCACACCACCAAACCATTACTACTTCCTTTAATAATCAATGGGAGCAGAACAGTCCAGCTGAAAGCAGTTACTCATTCCAAGTCCACTCGAAGTGTTGATGACTATTTTAAACTGACACTTGTAACACGGAACTTCCAGCTGGGTGAAAAAAGCATTTCTGCATCCACCCTGTGTGTGTGCCATGGATGTAACACTGCACACAGCACCCAGATAAGCTCCCCCAGAGATCCCCACAGAGGCATTAAGGAACAGTACAGAGTTACAATTACCCTTGATACCACCCTAGAGAAAATAGCGGGAGGATAAGAGGATACCAAGCCTGACATACCCTTGGCACCTACCAAATCAGAGAGACATTTTTAGGAGTTTCTGTAAGGCTACAAAAACACTGACAAAGCCTAGACACTGGCTAGTTTGGCAAAGGGCTAAGTGAGGAATTTGTGTAACAGCTTAACACAGTCCAGTAAGTATGCAAGGGCTTGAGCAAGCATATAGAAATAGTAAAGCTCACTGGTGTTATGGAAAATGCAGCCAAAACCTTAGGTATGTTTTAAAACAAGAGTTAAGAGGTAGTAGGCAGATGGGTAATACAACCCCATATTAACACCGTTACTGTGCATGAGTCATTCCATATTAAAATGAGTTATTCCCATCCTACAGGTTTTTGCAATGAAAAGAGCTTCACATTTTGGCTCAGTGTTTTCCTGATGCCTTTCTCCTATGACAATGTCCATGTCAGCCACAAAAGCACAACATTACACAAACCACTTTCAAAGTCTCAGAGACAACAACCCAGTAACTTCAAGTCTAACATCAAAGTTTGATTTTACAGGAAACTGCCCAGAATGATGAAACGTGACACAAAATACAACTATGTTTAGAAAGGCTCCTTAAATGCCTCGTGTTTGAACGTCTGAAGGCCATCCTACAGCTGGGACTGTGTTAAGCAGCAGAGACATGATTTATCCGTGTGCTCAGACTAGCTATGAAAAACTATGTCACAGTTGTAAGGAGCACTGACCAGACAAGCAGGAAAGATACTGTGCAGCATTTTAAACCAGATATTTGGGAAAACCATATCCGTGATTCATCTTTTAAATGTTGAAATGAAATTTTCAAAGATATTACAACTACATTAACAAGGGAACAAACAGGCATTTTTCTTTCATGACTTCCAAAAAAAAAATTTATTGTAAACTTAGCACACAAAAATATTACTGATCTTACTGCAAAATTCTGTCTTTAGAGGTAGCTCTAGCACTACAGTACTGTGCATAACTGATCTGACTTGGTTATGACTTAAAAATACTAAAACCTTGGAATCTGGTGTACACTGAAGAACATTTACGGGAAAGTTTTACTGTGTCCAATTTAAGCTGAACTTGAAAATTAGAGCATTAATGCTAACTTTTTCTTTTGCCCCAGACGGGTTAGGCCACACACTTCTTCCAGGAACATAAAAGGATTTTGCCATGGACCCAGCCCTACCACAAACAAGCATCACTGCAGCCTGTGTGTCAATGCACCCTGAAAGTGCTGACTTCACTAGGCAGGTCTGAAAACCAGCAGTTCCGTGCAGATTTCTCAGAAACTTACACAAAAAAAGTGGATGATGAGAGTGAACTGTAGTTTTTCAGACAGCAGAGTCAGTTATTTCCTAGGTACTCCTTACATGGAGGAGCTGAGCTGCCCAGCAGCTCCCACTCCCAGTTCATCTTGAGGGCCTCCTAATCCTTACACAACACATGATAAGAAGGAGACCTGTGCCTCTATCAGCCAGGGTGGAACATTCTCATTCTGGACTTTACATATCCGGTTCTGGTGTTTTAATAGCCTTAGATGGAACAAGATCTCAGTTATGAATCACACAGGTTAGAAGAGAATCCAAACAGATTTTGAGTGAAGCTAATTATTTATCAGGCCAGGCTTTATCTTTCAAATCAATAACATATCTGGTATATTTTGTGAGACATTCATCTCAGGATATCATCATCATTTCTTGGAAGGCACCTTCCTCTAACAGACAAAATGTTGGCGGGGCAGTGAGAGCAGACAGCACAATAAGCCAAATGATTTACTTTACAATATTGTGAGTCATTAACAGCCAGGAAAACTCAAGATTTCCTACATCTGTTCCCTTATCTTCCCCCACTTGGGCTTTTTTACCTTTCTATCAGACAGCAATCAGCCAGGAATCCTTATTTTAAACATCAGCTGATATTAAGTAAAATGAACGCAGGCAGCCAAAGCAATGAAGCAGACCTCAGACAATCTTGAAATTTTCATGATAACTTCACCTAGGGAGAGACAAGCACTGCCACAGGGATGACTCTGGGATGAGGTCAGTCAATACAGTAGACTACCATCCATGTTCAAGTACTGCAAACCCACCCATCCCTTTTATGTATCAAAATACAGCTGCCACCATGCTTAAGAACTGCAACTGCTGCCATCACCAGGCCCTGAACCACCAGCAATTATGTGCTCTCCAACACCAAACACACCTCAGACGCTGCCCTGAAAGCCACACCATGTTCAAGCCGTTGCCCTGCCCTGTTGGGGGGTGACTCAGAACCACGAGCGCTGTGAAGACACAGGAATCACAGTTCTCTCTCAGGGCAGACCCCTCATGTCCCACTGCAGTTGCATTACAAGAGGTTTGCAGTGTGACACTCTGGGTTGGTAGCTGCTGCTGCTTCCCCCACACTGACATGTTACTCTCACGCAGTGTGCTGGTCCTCCTATACCATGACAGGATTTCCCCACCCTACTTCTCATTAGTGCTGCTCATCCATCTCAATTTATTTCTACCTTCACAATGCACTAACCCTCTTGTCATCCTAACAGCATCATAATCTCATATATGATATTCTTTTTCCCTCCTACAGAAAGCAGGCTTATTTATTTATCTATTATAGAGATGCCAGCAACAAAGGACTACGGATCCCTGGAACAGATCTCCAGCTGCCTGAAGAAGCCATGGGGAGCAGGCTAGGAGCCTGGCAGCAACTTACTTCTTCCCCCCTTAAAGCTGAAAATTATTTTTTTTTTCTTTTTCTCTCCATTGGCGGACTTATTCCTTTACAAGCAAAATGAAAGTTCCATTTTAGTGGCCTTTTTGGATCTTTCTCTAGTTCTACTTTGTTCTTTCCCAACTGAGTAACTGTCCTCTCTCAGTCCCTTTTCTCCTCTGTTTAGGCAGGATCAAGGTGTTCACTGACCACTGCAATTAACCCGAGCCTGAAATACTAAATCAATATATCTGCTCTCATCACTTCCCCATTATTTCACCTTTATGAAAAGGAAGCCCTGAAGGAGTATGTCAGCCATACTGTTACTTGAAGTGTCTGACACAGATAAAGCCGCAACTTCATAATTATTTGTGGTGTGTGCATCCAGCCAACCTCTCCTTACAATCCACTGCACACACCTCCCCTGCATTCATGTTCTAGTCCCACTCCACATATGCTTTCTGCTGTTTTCAGGGCAACACCTTCTTTAAAAAGCTGACATCAAAACAGAAAGTCCCATCACCCTCTCCCCATCTAAATATATTTTAAAAGGCAAGACTGATTGAGACATTAAGATCAACCACAGTGTACACTACTTTCTGTACAACCATAGGGTAGGTTCAAGTGGCAGAAAAATACCACTGCTATCTGATGTGTACTGTCGTCTCTTCCCACATATCCTGCTACAAAAAAACTCAACAGCAAAGATGAGTTTGGAAAAAAACCATCTTGAATACCAAACTGACCTTTTAGCTGCCCACAGCACTTGTGCCATTTAGAACTGGGACTTCAGTAAGAAAAGCAAACGCATGAGTAGAAGTCTCCTCATATATTCCAATACCACTAGCTAGTGGATTATTCTTCACATTTAACTGTTCAATTCCAGAGGATGAACAAGAACCAAGTCAGCTCCAGAGATATCTACTCATGCCAAGTAGTTTGAGGCCAATTTTCAAAGCAAGCTAAAGGTACCATGTGCCTAGGTACTGCCACAAGTTCTCACTGTAGTAAAGTGAAGTAAACCAAAATATTTACAGTGTCACCATCACTCAGATGTCAACACCTACCACATGCTTGGGTCACATCACCAGCACCAAACTATTTAATGTTACGCTATTAAAAGACTGATGTACCTTGTCATTTGCATTTCTCACCCAGTACAGTTTATCATTTACTTTTACTACACCAGAAGGAAAAAAGTAAATGTAAAAGCAACCATCAGAAGCAGCAGTGCTCTCCAAAAGTTTGCCCCCCTAAGTATAAACTGGTTAAGATGCTGCATTGTATTTAGCAAAGAGGAGCGTGTCAATGTCCAAAATGGCTGGCATAGTTTTTAAATAAAGTCTATGTTATATAAAATTTGATTTTCAAGTGAGACTGTTTTCAGCAATATCCTTGAGCCCATATATCTTACTTCAAGTTGTTTAAAACCCTTATTTCAACACCACCTTTATCCTTTGGGAATACAATGTTAAAGGCTATTTTTAAAAGCAAACATCCTAACAGTTTGTGGGAAGTATTTGGTATTTGCAGGTTTTAGTAACTTTATACAGTATCTTTCACTGGACTTGAATTTACACGAGACAGAAAGCATCTAGAGAAAACATAATCCAATAGTATTAAGCTTTTTTTTTTTAACAGAAGAACAAACTAATAAATATCAATGCATATGATGTTAAAAAAATTATATTCCTCCTCACTATATAATGGAAAAAGTTCAATTGTATGGAAAAAAAACCCAACAGGTTGATTCTCTGCTCAGCAGCTCTTTGCTGTCCAAGTTTTCTCAGACCTGCCAGCAGAGAAGGTGCTGCAATTCCACAGGGTACTGATTATCACAGGCCCTACAGGAACTAGACTGAGTTTTATTGTTGTTTCCTAGATGTTCCTTCCCTTCCTGAACCAACACAGAATGTTCCCTATTTTGAGCTCTAAAGTGGTTGGTTGTTTTTTTTTCCCCTAGTTTTTTTTTGGGGGGTTGTTGTTGTTATTTTGTTGGGTTTTTTGTTTTGTTTTTTAAGGAGCACTGAAGGTCACCAGGAGAACAGATGTTACCTGGGTGACAGCAAGTAACTGGCTACTTAACATGGTACCACACACTTATGGGCCAAACCCCACAGAACCAAAAAGTCACATGCAAGTGAAGAAACTGTTTCGAAATAAACCTATTTTGAGACAAGGTTCCTTAAAAATAATGCACATACAGAGTGCATGTCAACACTTCTTTTAGCAAGTTAACTCACCACCCTTAACATGGATTCAATATCGGAGCCTCATCTAACTGAGCAGCTTGCATCCCACAGGCACACTATGTGAAGTGTGTGAGGCTCCACAAATTCATCCACGGCTGCAGACACAAAATACCTGGAAACAGCATTCAGTCTCAAGTGTTTCTGAGGGTCCATCCAGACCCAGTATGAGAAAAAACATCTACAAGCAGCATACAGAGAAACGGTTTCCACCCTAACTGCAGTCAAAAAGCAAAGATGAAAGTTGGTGAGGCACCTCAGACCAACATATTCCCTCGATATAACTTAAACGTGAATTTAAACATATCAAATGTTCTGAAGTGTCTGACAGCACAGATGATCCGTGTGGGCTCAGACCTTTCAATAAAGCTTCTACTCACAAATGACTGCCTGTTTTAATCGTCTAGCAAATTGGTATTTAAGACTTCTTGACTATTTCAAGTATAATCAGTCATTCCAAAGTCCACAGTATGACTCACTGCAGCCTAGGTGTGTTTTAACATTCAGCAGTTGTTTTCTTGACAGGAAAGGGAGAGTCCCCTGCTGCAACAGTAAGATCACTTTACTTTCAACAGTGTAATTTCAGCAGAACTAAGTTCTTCATCCTTCAGGATTCAAGCTCTGTGCATCAACTCCTTTTGGGAGAACATTAAGTAATTTTCATACAGACCTCTTAAGACTAATAGTGTGTCAGTTTATGTATTGAGGAAAATATGTGTGCACCTCCCCAGCAATGGCACGGCCTTAAGCTGACCCAACAAAGCACTGCTGAAAGCAGAGACAAATGCACCTGACATGGAACCGGAGAGGGTGACCTAATTCGTCTTTTCCATTTGGTTCTGTGTCTTTGTCTACAGAGTTTTAAAAACTGGCAGTCAATACTCAGGACTGGCCCTGAATGAAGTATCTGGAATCCCACTTAACAAAGGCACTGGAAGCCTGAGCTGTAGCATGTCTGCCCATGCTATTCCCACCTGGGTCTGAGATTAATTTAATCCAGAATTTATATTCACTGCTTACATTTCTCTTAAAACAAGAAGTTAGAAAGTTCTGTGGTCCCCAGAGAACTATGTAAGCCAGGAACTAGAAATGTGTGGAAATGCAGGTTCTTCTTTCTATAGATTTTCAGATAAAATGAACAATCCAGTGAAAGTCAAACAATTATTCAAGTTTCTAAGGAAGAGCCTTAAGTTTTCCAGTTTCCCCCCCACAAAATGTAGAAATGAGTCTTAAAAAAAAAAAAAGTCATTCCCTTTTTCAACAATTACAAAGTTTTCATTAAGTAATGGCCATACAACACAGCCAAAAGCCTTCAGGAAAATTTTCTTGGTATCTGACAGATTTATCTCAAATTGATTCTAACATTCTCCTATGATTGCATTTCTCATATTTCTAATTCCTCAAAATACTTCAAGTGTTCTTCTCATCTTATAGGTATTATAGACATGAAAATTTTCCCTTCAGAATCCTGACCACCTAAAAGCTTCTTCCACCATCCTCCATTTGTGATCTTCCATAATATGACAGACAGCAAAGTCTAAATTCTCATTTAAAAATACTTCTATGCTTTGCAACTACAGAAGTCCAAAGGTATAAATGATTAAATGACTGACTGAGGTATATCTAGACTAACAATACTCAAAATGAACAACAGCACGCAGAAGTTATGTGGGCTTAAGGTATGATGCCCTTATGCAAAGTATTGATTTTTAAAACTATTCTTTCATATAATAAACAAACTCTGAAGACTCTAAATTTTTTACTTGCTTCAGCTCTGCTCTCTGTTTGGGAGCCCTTGATCAGAGGCTTGGGATCACTGAAATTCAAAATGATAATCAAGAGATGCACTTTCTTCCCATTGCTTAGGGCGGCTGGAAGAGCCTTTTGCAGTGTCCAACTTCACCTCAAAGGAAACCCAGCAATATGTTATTTCAGTCAGTCTATTAGGAGTGTACCAGTATTTTGTTATTCCCCAAAAGAGACAATCTACAACAATGAAGTCTAACCTTTAGCTAAGAAAAACTAGAAGCCAACATTTAAGATAACCTGGTTACAACAATTTCTCACAGCAAGTGGGCCTTGACTTTTTGCTAAGGCCCTGCTATCTACTTTTATTAAAAACAATTTCTGCTTATGAGAATTTTGCAAAATGTATTCAAGAACAAAACTTCCTGAAGAAGTCTTATCCAGGAATTATGTGTCTGTCAGTCAGGTAAGAGTGTACATGGTGTATTTAGAAAACTTATTATCAGAGCAAATGGAAATTTTTCTGTTTTCAGAGCCTAACAGGACTCCTATATCCAACTACTTCAGTAAATGGATCATACACGTTAAAGGACAGAATAAAGAGCAGCAGAGCAAGTAATAAACATTTATCAACGTTAGAAACCAGTAAATCATACCCTTGATCCTTTTAACAAATTTTAAGAAAGGCATGAGCAAAATTGCGCTTAATTCAGGACTTCCAGTTCCTAGGTCTTTACATCTGATGTTCTAGTGGGTGCACAGACCACAGGACATGAAACTCTGCACCTAAATTATTTTTACTGCTTCCTGTAAGTGCCCAGCTCACACAAACTGGGCACTGGTACATATTCATATATACAGGATGAATTAGCAAATGACAAGCTTACAAATCAGCAGTGGGCTCGGCTGAAGTACTCTGACGTTGGTTCCAGCTTCCCGGGAAGCAGAAATGATAAGGAGGAACTTGTAAACACCTGTCCAATGAACTTAGTGGAGCTATTCTGATTAAGTGCCACAAATGCAGTGCTCAAGAACAGTCTTACTTACCTTACCTGTTCTGTGACAAAATTAGGTTCAAGTTTATTGAAAAGTACAAAAGCACTTAAACACAACATGTAACATCTAGGGGCAACAGACCATCATTCTCAAAGACCAGAAGCATAAAACTAAATATAAAAAGCTGATTAATTAAGCATACACCTTCACCTACCATTCTTACAAAGTACATCTATGCACTTTTACCAGCCTTCCTCCTGCCATTTTCATTACTACCTGCCTCTGAAAATCAGGCATCCCCCATTACCGAAAACAGAACATCAAGCTGCTGTGTCTGTACAGAAACTGGTACAATCTACTGCTTTAATAAGGTGCTAAACAACCCCAGTTTGTGCCACCATAAAGAAATTAATTGTTAATAACATTCAAGCTTGAGTGTGTTCTTTCCTCATCAAGTTCTCTCTGATATACAGCCTTCTATGTTTTACTTCAAAAAGGCACCTACCAGATTAGCATCTAAGGTAGTAGCAATGCCTGTGAGACAACTGTCTAGCAGGTAAGCATGAGTGATTTACAAAATCTGTTAGGAGGTTCACTGCATTAGCAGAAAAACAGAATTTGTGGGTTTGTTGTTCACCTAGTGAGCACATCCTACTTTCTCAAGGCCACTAAACCAGCAAATGTCCTCCAAGAAATTTAATAATCCTGGATAGCATACAGCTGCAGGGGGAGGGGCAGTAAGCAATGACTGCATGGGATGGAGGCCTCAGCTACCATCAGAATTCCTTGAACTATTTTTAGCTGAACTCTTAACAATTTTGAGTTTGTTCAAGAACCTCAGGGCATTCTAGGTTTTGTTTCTGTAAGCATCAGTCCTTTCTTAGGATTCCGTTTTCCTCACACAAAAGTAAGTACTCCAGCAGCAGATTCTACTGCAGGACAACATAAGACAAGGTACAACTATGAATAAGCCAAGTTCAGATCATAAATTTCAGTTTCAAGCATATTAAGCTAGAAAAGATTCACTCATTAAAGTTCCACAATTCTTATCACAAATGTGTTGATGGTTGCTAGAAGCTGTGCTGAGAACACAAAGGAAAATCAACTCCCTCTCCACACATCAAAAAGATGATTTATTCCAAATCAAACACTCCCTTTACATTTACTCCACAATTCTAGATTTGCCAAGAAGTAATGTTCCCAACCTAAGGTCTGACTTTCATGTAGTGGCCAGTCCTTTTAATCAGTCACTCAAAAAGGATGAGTCCAAAGCAGTTACTTTTTTACCTTTTGTAAGCTAAAACAACACCTGAAACACTGTCCCAACCACGACTGGGACAACTGAGTCCAAAAGTAGTATTAAGTGATTAGCATGCCTGACCTTCAAATAAAACTGCATCCTATACAGTTCCCTGTATCAAAAGACTGTATGTAATATCCTTTTACTCAGCTTCACCTCTACAACACCATACATTTCTGTACAAAGTCTGTCTGTTCACTGAAAATAGGAAGGCAGAGACAAAGGATTCCCAAGACATGAAACTGGTAAACTGTTCATATAGCAGCATCAATGTGACACCTACCAAATCTGTCAAATTTCTGCATGTGTAATATAAAAATAAAGATCTCACTTTTCCATAAGCCAAAGGAAACAGTAGGGAAAAAGGAAACAGTCAAAGTTTATTCATTATCAGACATCAGATATTTTAGCTGACATGAGGAACCTATTTGCTGCTGCAAGAATTTACCAACTTCATTTTCAATGGAGCCATGAACTTGTGCTGTTGAAAAAAATCTGCTTTGACCATTACTTTTTAGTATGGAGATTTTTGGTTTTTGTGATTAAATTTAGATCTACAAAATGGATAATAATCAGAAGAGGACATAGATTTTTCTTTTTTATTCAGTCTTATTAGCTTTTATTTTTTCTTAATTATGCAAAGCAGTAGTAGGAACAACATTGCAACCTTGGGGGGGAGGGAGGGAGGTAGGAAGGAAAGCAGAACTGGCAAGAGCAACACACTAATACATGCTTTCAACAATTAACTCTGCAATCTCACAGCAAATCAAACATTTACAAGCAACCTCTCAGCCTTAAGACAGTAAAAACTGAGATAATATACACCTTATAGCTCAAGACTATTTCACTGCAGGCACTCCCACAGGGTGCTGAAAAGAATCAATAGCACGAGTTATGTTTCTGTTCCTTCACTTGTAAAAGTTCACAATGCCCTTGCTCACTTCTAAAGAAACTGGCCAACGTGGCCCTGATACAGTGCAATGTATAAATGTGTACAGAGGTCACTGTAAAACAGAGGTCTGGAAACAACGTAACTTTTCTACACAAAAACATAATTTTTCTACACAAAAATTTAAAAGAATCTTAAACACTTAAGTTTCAGCCAGAGACAACAGAAGCAAGTAACCATCAAGATACTGCTGTGTCCAAGTCCTCATGATTTTAGCTGTTGCATCTTCATCAAGTTTCAAACTGTGGCCAAGCAGTTATCAAATCTCATCTCTGTTGCTCTATGAAGAGATTCAACAAATCAGGACCTAGATACTGAACACATGCAGAGCACTACCAAATACAGGTGGAAAACCCCTCAATCTGCAAGTGAAGAGCATTTCCAGGCAAGGGCTGGTGCCTTCCCTTCCTTACACTACTTCTCTCTAAAGAACAAAGAAGCTTGAATGCAACGTGAATGATCTCCACGCAAAGTGACTGAGGCTCTCAGGAAATACACCAGTTTAATCTGCTTCCCCAGAAAGGTTCCAATTCAAAAGTCACCCTTCTTTAAAACCTAATGTCACTAGATTGCAGTGTGCATACAATAAAGTAGGTCTTACATTGTACCTTCCATCCTCAAAGTTTCCCATGTGATTTCACTAATTATGTGAAAGTCGCTGCTGGATCCACCTCTTCTACTTTATCTAGTATCTGTCTTGAAATCACTCAAGAGGGTAGAAACATGACCTTTGTGTTCAGAGAGTAAGTGAAACAATATAGTTCAACTTTACCCTGAAAAAAATTAAGTTGCCAACCTGTTTCTTTACTCGACAAGACAGTTTCAAGAACAGTTTTAACTATGAGTCATAAGGGATGATTCAATATTCTCTATATTACCAAATAATTAGTCAATCAATACAGGGACTTCAATAAAACCTCCTCCTGTACCTTTCAAATAAAATACTTGTTCAAGTTGTTTGTCAGTCATACCATTTCTCCATTAAAGAGCTACTCTCACCTGAAAGACCAGTCATTAAATTAACAGTTACAAAGCATTCGATAACACCTACTCCTACTTGCAAGATAGGCAGTTACAGAACGACAGTTAAATAATTGGTAAAAGTTTTATTTTTATATATCTACATATATAGAGATACCTCAACACGATTTTGAGTGTTTGTATTCTAGTGTTGATAAATTTAAGTTCTTTATCAAACCATGTCCTAAAACAATGCCTTACCTAACTGGCTTGAGGCATTTTCTACAGGAAAAAACTAACTACCACTGCTGCCTTTTTAGTAAAAAAATAGCAGTATTTTTAATGCTAGCACAAGTATTTCTAAATGAAGATCTAGAAACATGCTATACCAGTAATAAAAAAAAGCCTTTTGAAAAAACTGTTAGTAGTATGACTAACAGCAGTCACACTCCACCCAACACACCCACTCTTGCTAAATCTAAATACTCCAGATGACAAGCAACCTTTCCATACTACTTGCCAGCAGTTGTTTCAGTTTAGCCACCTTCCTAGAATTGAAAAAGCATCTCAGATTCAACTTAAGAGATCTGAAAAAGCTACAAGCACTTACCACAGTGTTAGTACAGAAGACATTATCATTCAAAGAAGGAGGAGCCAAAAACATTTTTTGTCTCAGTTATAGGAAACCCATCCTGCTCATGAGTTCCAACCTCTCGGATGCTGACTCATGGATCATAGGAGTGGTAGATGCAAGAGGAAAGGGAGGGAATCAGAACAGAACGTAACTGCACATGGCCCTCAAAGAAAGAGTAAAAAAGGGAAGGCTTGTAGTAGATAGCTGACATCTCCTACCAAAGAAGGCACACCTTTGCAGCAGGACAGGACAGGACAGGAAAAGCATGCTCAGCTGTAGGTTTCAGTCTTCACTACTTCCTGCAGCCTTCCATGCTGGAAGGGGAGAGCTGCCAACCAGGCCATTGCTAAGAACAGAGAAAGACTAGAACACAGTGAAAAATTCATCTAGCACAGGAAGAGCTTGCTTTCCCTACATCAGAGGTTTGCGTTAGCATGGCTACCAGGATACCTGCTGGCCACCACTGGATGTGGGTGGAATAATTTTGGTATAGACACTGTGTGAAGTGGTTCACGGCCCCTCCCTATGGAAGCACAAGCCCCTTGTCAAGATAGCACAGCAACCAGGAGATTTTATGCATCACCTTCTCTTAGCAACTAGGAACTAGAAGGACAAAGGGAGATTAATAAGTCTGAGGAGTGAGGTTTATGTGGAGGTACCAAGAAGTTAGTTCTCAAGTGAGGCACTGAGTAGAGGAGAGCAAGAAGGGTGACAACCGCACAAATGCTGGCAATTCATCACACAGTACTAGTGAAACTCTTGTCACAGGAAACAGGAACCCCACACAAGTCACATGATTTTCACAAAGGCGAAAGTTCTACAATTTAACTACACCTGTAACTGCAGAAACAGCTCCTTTGGAAAGCGTGGACTCTTAAATATGTTAAGGAATCAACTGATTCATAAAGCTAACAAATTTCAAAATTATTTTCAAGAAAAGGTAACTCAGTTTGACTGATTTAGGAAAAAAGAAAGAACAAACCTAGATGGCAGCACACAAGGAAGCATACAGGTATTTTCAGCATAATCCAAAGAAGTATTCACTTGTACATGAGCCAGAACACTTAATCAAGAAGCAAATTCAGTTACTTCCAAATCAGTCATCTTTCAATTCATGTCTCCTAAACCAATCTAGGACAAATTTACCTCAAAGTTCTTTATTTCCTTATAGACTTGCTTCCTCCTATTCTCACATTAGCAATACTAGACACCAAAAAAAAAAGTAACTAAGAGGAGCAAATAAACTATTGAAGATTATCTGCCACACAATTACTATTGCATTACACACATGCAGCTTCCTGCAGCCATAACTCCCAGGTCATGTAGAACAGGGTCCAGCAGCCTCCACACTGATGACACACGTCTCTTGAGCTCCCACTACAGTGCAGTACAGTTTTCCTATCAAGAGCATCTAGAATTCTGCTTGCACAGAAATATATTTCTGGGCTTTGATACTAGCTTGACAGCTCAAGCATGTCCTTACACATTAGTTTTACATTATTCCAAAATTACTGCAAATTCATCTTAAAGATACCCCTGAGAAATCAGCTTGAATCTAACGAAGCCAGTTTCCACATGTCTCTCTTTCCCATCTTCAATACAAGTGTCTCACTTTATAAAACCATACTTTATGTTAAAAATTCCTCAGAATGTCTCTTAAGGACCCCTTGAGAGTATTTTTCCTCATAAGAAGTAGACGAAATGCACACACAGTTTAAATTCTTTCTGCAATTTATTAGCTCTGATGTGAATAAAGGGGTTTTCACATTTTCATTTCAGCTTATCTTACAAATTGACAAGCTTACTAACCACAGCACAGACAGGCACAAGGCTAAGTTCTTTGTTACCTCTGCAACCAGCTGGTGAAATACTGCATTATGGATCGCTCCATTCATAGGTGTACCTCACAGACACTCAAAATTGAGTATCTCAAATACCTCTACATATATAGGGCCCATAGCATAGTGCAGACGACCATCCTCATCATGGTGACCCACATAATGGTTGTGGAAGTTACTGCACTGACTTCCCTCACCTCAGCATAACACTTTGCATGATATGCCCCAGCCAAGCCCCCATCCTTCCCCAAGTACAGTAGCACCCATAAATACTGCATTTCTTTCTCTTAAACAACACAGAAGAAAAAAAATAAACAACAAAGAATAAAAAAAAATAAAGTCCCCACTTACCAGCACCGTGGTGCAGATGGACCTGAGCTCAGACTCCACCTTCTCCCGATAGTCCTTGATAAGCTGCATCTTCTTGTCGCTGGTGTCTGTCTTCTGCTCGATGCTGGAGATGACCCTCCAGGCCGAGCGCCGACCCCCCACCACGTTCTTGTAGGCCACGGAGAGCAGGTTGCGCTCCTCGTTGGACAGCTCGGCGCCCTGCTCCGTTACCGCCTTCATGCAGGTGGCCATGTCGTCGTAGCGCTCGGCTTGCTCAGCCAGCTTGGCTTTCTGGATCAACTCGGTCTTATCCATGGTGGCTGGCAATGGGACAAGAGCAGCGTGGAAGCAGGAACAGGAGAAGCTGGGGATGTCACACTACCAACACGACAACGCGCCTCAAAACCTGGCAGAAGAAAACAGTAACCATCATGCCGGGACGAAATACCACCGAACAAGATCCTGCGGCACCCCTCGCAAACAAAAAAAAAGGAGGATCACTTCGAGCCTTGCCTCCCCATCTACAGGTGCTTCTCCTGGAGACATGGGCTGCAGCATCCAGTCCTTCCACGCAGGGCTATGGGGAGCGGCACTGGTCCCAAGCGTCCACCCCTCGGGAAACCACGACCCAGAAACCCAGCCGGGGGAAGGCACGCTCGGTGCCAGCCAAGGGACGGCAGCCTGCCGACCAGGCACTAGAAATAGCTGGTCTTCCATCAGAAACTCCTCACCCCGGCTTTCCCTCCCGGCCTCACGTGAGCACATTAAGATGCTGCCTAACAGGGACTCGAGGAAGGACCCCTCGTCACCACCCAGCCCGGGGCCCTCGCCCAAATCCCTGCCCCCGTGTGCCACCAGCGCCGAGAGCGAGCGCCGGAGCCGGGCAGACAAGAACGCCGGC